>NW_027624564.1:0-8049 GCF_034508935.2 Berghia stephanieae | reverse complement strand
ATGACTTATAAAAACGTTTATTAGCCTTTTGGTTTTTTTTTCCCCAACACAGAGAGAGGGGAAAAGGGGAGGGAGAGAGGGAGAAGAGAGAGAGAGGAGAAGAGAGGGGTGGGGGAGAGAGTGAGGGGTAGGAGAAAGAGAGAGAGGGAGAAGAGAGAAAAAAGAGAGAGAGGGGGGGGAGAAGAGAGAGAGGGAGAGAGGGGAGAGAGAGAGAGGGAGAGAGAGGAGAGGAGGAGAGAGAGAAGAGGAGAGCCACACACGTCACAAACATTCCTTTAAATCTACTTGTGTGGAGTTGTTCCTTTTAGTTTATGTTGGGGAAAAGACCGAAATAAGCGGAATCAGCGGGCAGCGCCGCAAAATGCGAGCGATGGGCAAAAGTTTTTATTCGTTAAAAGTGAGAAGACAATAGAGAATAAAAAAAAACTTTCGCGGCGGTGATGGGGTGTTTGAACCCCCGATATGACTTGTACGATCCTGTCTGGCCGGTGGAGGTGATTCCCGTAGAGCTATAACGGTAGGTCACGTCTCACCGGCCGGCGGGGGGTTTGTCCAGTAAGTTCGGGGTTGGGCCCCCCCTCACCCGCGAAAAATGGATTCTTTATTGTTTCTGGCATTTCCTACTCACGTCATCTCTTGATGTTATCAACATAAGGGGCTCCCCCCTTTTTAAATTTAAATATTATTTTATAAAATCTTTAAAAAACCAAAGGGGATGGGGGAAGAGCCTTCGGGGAATGAGAGGTCCCTTATTACCCTCTCCGCATTTCACGTCCTAGTTTATACTTGTTTTAACAAGTAAAGTTCGAATTGCAGTCTGGGGTCACAAAAAAAATAAAAAACTTAATTTATTAAAAAAGACAAATAATGGGACGTTTCGGGTTTCCCCCTTTTAATAACACTAGATGAAACCGGCTATGTGGTCTAGTGGTTGACACCGCTTTCGGATCGGAAAGGTCTTGGGTTCGAGCCCCGGCTCGGCCATGTTGAGCCTTTGGAAAAAAGGGTCTTTTTCAACTCTTTTCCCTTCTCCCGGTGAAAATGAGTACTGGCGTTAACAGCGTTTTTTGGGGGAAAAAAAAAGAATATCGCGAAAGGGGTCATGTTCGTCCCAATGTTAAAAATTTTCTGTTTAAGGGGCCCCTTTTAAGCGTTTGGAATTTTGTGGATATTTCGCTTATAAAATCTCAATTATAATTGGGAGGCCTTACTTTGGGGCCAGCGTGGTTTGCGGGCGGTCTTTTCTTGTACCCGAAAAGGTACCCCGTTTTGATCCCCGACGCTGCGCATAAAAGTGGCCCGGCAAATCACTGCCCTAGTTCAATTTGCGGTGCTGCCTGCGGGTGAGCTTGGGTTTTCCGTCTTCCCCTTTAATAGACCCCCAGGACAAATTTCCGTGGGTGAGTGTGGGGAAATTTTTTTTAAAATTTTTTTTTTAATTAGGGTAGGAACGAGTTATGCGTTAAGGGGGTCTAAAGGAATGAGGGGCAAAAATTTTTAAAAATCGCATTAAGTTTTTTTGTGGGCTTTTAAAGATCCTAAAAAATCCATGTTCTATATTTTAGCAAATTTTTGGATATTTTGGGATTTGCAGTAAATTCTCTTCTTTAAATTATTTTTTTTAAAGAAAACTTAATTACGTGACAATAAAAAAAGAACGTGAAGTTTGCTTGCGAACATCTTCAAAAATTAGCCAAAGCGTTTTAAAAGGGGTCCCAAACCCCAACAGTATAACCTTTATCAGGGTTCGAGCCTGCGTAGGCGCATAGTTGAGTCCTTGGAAAAGGGTCTTTACTACATTCTCTCACCCTACTAGGTGGGAATGGTCTTGGCCTTTTAAAAAGTTCTCTGTTCCGAAAAAAATTTTAAAATCGCCTAACAGGTCCCCCATGTTAAAAATTGCTGTTACGGGACCCCTTGTAAAGTGCTTTGAGACATTTAGTGGTATTTGGGTTTTATAAAGCTCAATTTAAAAAAAAAATTTTAAAAGATGGACAAGAATGACGCCCGTAAGGGGATTTTTACCCTTTTGTAGAGACAACGCTGTGAAAGGCCAGTACTCATTTTCAACCCCGGGGGCAGTGAGAATGTGAGTTAAGACCTTTCCAAGAACTCAAATTTGCGCCCTCCAGACTTAAAAAGCCCCGAACCCGAGCACTACCGGTCCCCAATGCAGTGCCCTAGTACAAACCACAAATCTACTATAGATAGTTCAAGATGACGTCACTCAGGGCTTTGTTTTGTTTTTTTCCATCCCCGTTTATGTAATGCTCCTGAAATGTATTAACCGTATAAACGTTCATGGATACCACGTTTTGTGTTTGGTCCCCTTACTTTCCCGGGGGCAAAGTTATGAGTTCTTAGCAAAGGCTACTATTTTTTCGGTCTACGTAACTGGGAGTCCCAATTGCTCAGTTGGTGAGCACTGGCTTCCCCCGGGATTGTCTCAAATGCAATCGATTTTTTTTCTGCTTTTTTTGGATGGTACGCAGCAAAAAAACTGAAAAAGCTTTGTAATGCGCAGTCTTAAAATTACCCGAAAAAGTAAAAAATAGGTTTTTCGAAGACAAATATCGTTGGTTTTTTTAGATTAAGTCAATATGAAAAAAGTTTTTTTTACTTGAATGTTGGGTAAAAAAAAATCTCATTTCGTTTTTTGCTTCACACAACGCCGTAAATCATTATTTAACTTTTATTAAAAAGTTGACAAAATATTTTCCCAGTAATTTATCTTCCAAGAAAATTTAAAGCGAGGTCAGTGACAGGAAGGGTGCGATGATTCCATTATTTTCTGTCTCCTCTTCATTTCCTTTTGATATGACAATTTAATGCGCATTTTCAATATAATTTATTATGGTGAAACCCTGAATTTGCTCTATAAAAGTGAATTAATTAAATTTTATTATCTTTCAATTACAATCTATTATTTGTCTACGTATCTATCTATTTTTAGCTATCCACAACGCCAATTCCCCCAATTTCTTTTATCAAAACACGTATTTTCCCCCGTTGTTTATTTAGTCTTTCTTTTGTTTGTCTTGTCCCCCCATGCACAAATCAGAATCCCAAACAAGAGCCATGCCCAAAACAGTACCCGCTATTCTTCTACGTCGCGCGACTCCCACAAAAACATTTTCTTCATTTTGGTTTTAAGTTAAAACTTCCCTTTTATCGATCTTTTAATATTTTGATTCCCACCCATTCTTCTAAATTTTTATAAAACTTTTACCTGCACTCCTAAATCTAGGTTAGAAATTCTATCGTGGCTTTGGGTTTTCGGGGGGGGGGGGGGGGGGGGGGGTGTCGTTTTATTCTATTAATATTCTGTCGTCCTGTGGAAAAAAAAGACTATTTTAAGAAAAGTTTTGGGCCCGAAACTTGTCCTTCAATATGATAGATTAAAAAGACCCTCATCTTGCAAAACCTCTCAAAAACCCGGGCCCTTTGACCCACTCAAAATGTCAAAAAAAGGGCAAATCGGACCCCGTTTGAGGGGTTTTTTTTTAGAAGATGGGGGTTATTTTAACGTCGATTTTTAAAAACGAGTTTTGGCCAAAATTTTGAATATGTTTTTCGGTGTTGAAGTTGGGAAGTTTAATTTATTTGGCCCAAATATAAATAATGTGTTTTGTCTGAAGAGCGTATGCATTTTGTCAATTATTGATCAGTTTTTTGATTGTTTTTTATGAAAAAAATTTTTTTTTTTTCTCCTATGAAATGATTTACCTTTTTTTGTGTAATTTTGTTAAGGAGCAATCAGACTTTATTTAGTGTCACATAAATAATAGGACCTATAATATATTTACAGAAGGTTCCCAGTGTGGTGTTATTATTTTTTTCGTCAAAGGGCGATTGTCTTGCCATGTGCCCCTTTTCGTTGAGCGGTGAGAAAACGGGGAAGACCTTTGCCATTGTGTTGCCGTATTAATTATAAAAAAAGCATCCCTCGGCTATTTGAGTCCTTGGAAAAGACTTTTACTCTTTTTCCTCCGTACCAGGTGTAAAAGGTTAAACCCTGGCCGTTGACAGCGTTGTTCTGTGGGAAAAAGTATTATTCCCAAACATGCGTCATAGCTTTCTTTTTTTGTTATTTATTGTGTTGGTCAGGAAACCCCTTTTTAAAAAGGCTTTTGAGCACTTTTAGGGATATTGCGCTATATAAAAAAACTCAATAAGGCATCTATAAAGGACTTGTTTTTTTCGGTCTGTGGCCGCGGGGAAACCCAAATGTTATTTTTGGGTTTGACCAGCCCCTTTCAGCTCTTTATCCTAGGTCTTCTCTGGGTTTTCTTTGGGTTCCCTCTTCTCGTTAATCAGTAGCCCAGGTGCAGATTTTGACCAAAACAGTTCCCCCCATTTTTCCTCATCCTTGTAAAAAAAAGCTCGATCGGGGACCCCATTAAATTTCCCCAAGTTTTGGGGTTTTTTGACATTGGGATTTCTTTTGATCGACCGAAAAATGGCTTAAAACGTCGTGGACGTCACTTCTCTCTATTGACGCAAAGTAACTTAATAACTGGTTCAAAAATATTGGAACAATGGCGGCGCCCTTATAAAATAAAAATATTTTCCGACGAGAAAAACTGTATTTAGGGAGAAAAAATTATAAATTTGTATGTTTTGATTTATACTTCGATCACATGACATTGAAAAAGTTATACCCAGCTTGAAAAAAAAAAAGTCCCGATTTTTTTTGTATAATAGAACCAATCTGTCGTTGCTGGGCGGACGTGGACATCAGATATTGAATCCTATTGAAGGACAGGTTGTTTTCCGTCTTTTTAAAATGTTTTTTTACACGTACCCCAAGGGGCGTTGAACCCTTCGATCTGTGTCAGTCAAGGGGGTTTTGGGGCTTTTTTACCCAAAAAAAATTAAAAAAATAAAAATGGGCCAGACGCTAGCTATGGGGAAACTATTTGCTTTTTCTACTCCTATTGCTACCTCCTACATAGACCTTGGAGATTGGGAAAAAGGAAGAGTGAAGGTTGTGCGTACGACTTCTCCGCACTTGTTACAAAAGGGGTTTGTATTTGAAACGTTCGTTTTTGTTGCAAAGGTAAAAATTATTTTTTGTCGATCAGTATAATTTTTAAAAATACTAATTAATCTTAAAAGAGAATACTGTTTTACATGAGTGTTTTTATACGTGTTTGAAAAATCAAAATCATTTTTTTTTTCATTTTGTTAAGAAATGTAAAATAAAAATTGAAAAATTAAAAATTTAAAAAACTTAATTGATTTTAAATGACACAGCTAAATGATATTAAAATGTCCGTGGTTGAAATATGGAACAAAAAAGGTGTTCAAGTATTATTTATAAAAAAAACGGAAATCCAATCCAACGAGTGGGAAGTCGTGACGTCGAATTGCATTATTACTCGCAGTATTTGTTTTGAATTCTATTTTTTTTTTTTAGGATTTATCCCTTCTTCATTTTTGGTGGGGGGGGGGGGGGGGGGGGGAAAAAGAATAAAAATTATTATTTTCATCTACCAGACATTTGGGTTTTTTTTTTTTTTAATGGTTATTCGACCCTGTATGTTCTTTTTCATGGTTTTGTGAAAAAATATCTGTGATTTGGTTCTTTTTTAAGTGAGACAGAAATTAGAATAGTTGTTTCAACGTGTGCTCATTTCCCTTCGTAATGAGATGGAAATTTAGTAATGGCTCTAAATATCGGAACAACGGGGACCCCTTATGAAATTTTTCTCGGAGAGCATAAAAGTGTATCCCGGGAGAAAAACATTTTAAATATGATTTGTTTTGACTTTTTTACATTCTGATCCTGACCATGAAAAATTCGAACCGCATAAGAAAAAAAGTACAGATTTTCTTTGTTTAGAACCACGAGGTTCTTTTCGTGCGACGTGAACAGACACTGAATCCAATTGGGTGTTTTAAGTTACGCTTCGAGACTTATTTTTATAATTAAAATTCCAGACTAAAATTGGACTTTGACCTTAGATCGTAGTTCAAATGTGGCTTAATCAATTGCCCCCAAAACCGTTACTAGACGTTTTCTCTCGTGAAAAATGTCGTGTTAAAAATTTGTTTTGGGGAAGAAAAAACACTTTTAATACTTTTTTTCTGACAGAAAGTCTTTTGTAACTTATAAAGTTTGGATTAGTACTCTACTAAAAAGGACCCGTAGGCCAACGTTTGAGTAGTGTTATAGTGTAGTGTAGTAGTTAGTAGTAGTTGTAGTAGTAAATGTGTAGTAGAAGTAGTGTAGAAATGTAGTAGTGTGTAGTAGTGTAGTGAGTAGTATGTGTGTGTAGAAATGGAATAGTGTAGTAGCAGTAGTAGTAGTGTAGTATTTAGTAGTGTAGTAGTAGTATAGTGTAGTAGTGGAGAGTAGTGTGTAGGGGGTAGTATAGTAGAGGGTTTGTAACAGTAGTGTAGTGTAGAGTTTGTTCGTATAGTA
Organism: Berghia stephanieae; assembly: GCF_034508935.2. Taxonomy (NCBI): domain Eukaryota; kingdom Metazoa; phylum Mollusca; class Gastropoda; order Nudibranchia; family Aeolidiidae; genus Berghia; species Berghia stephanieae. The sequence goes on along the minus strand of NW_027624564.1, from coordinate 1,622 downwards.
GTATAGAAGTAGTAGTAGTAGTTTTTAGTGTAGTAGTAGTAGTAGTAGTAGTTTGTAGTATAGAAGTAGTAATGTAGTAAAGGGGGTAGTAGTAGTAGTGTAGTAGTAGTAGTAGTAGTATAGTAGTTGTAGTAGTAGAATGTAAAATTGTAGTAGCAGTAGTGTGTAGAGTGTAGTTGTGTAGTAGTAGTGTAGTAGTAGAGTATGTAGTATACTAACGAAAGAGTGAAAAAGGGAAAGGCTTCGTATGGGAACAAAAAAGACAATGGACGTTTCGGGTACAAACCTTGCGCCAAAAAATACACAAAAAACGTGGAAAAAAAAAAAAAATATAAAGGAAATACTTGTGTCGTCTGTACTCATGGTGGTTGCGTATGAATTTTAATTTAGAAAAGTGAGTGGGGGGCAGGCATTATTTGGTAAAAACAAGATATGGAGTGAGTAGAAAAGTGCCAGAAAAACAAAAGAGAAAAAAAATATATAATTATATATATATTATATTTATTTATATATATATATTATAATAAATTTTATTTTTTTCTATTTCTCTTTGTCTTTGGCACTTTTTACTCACCCATATCGTTTAAGTATGAATGAAAAAGTTAGGTGGCGGGGTAGAGGATAGGTGCCCGGGGGGTGATCTAATTGGTAAACAGAGGTCAGCGTCAGGAAACAGAACTTTCCCGACTTAAAGGGTAAAAGGGAATATTTTTAGTGTAGTAGTAGTAGTAGTAGTTGTGAGTAGTAGTGTGTAGTTGTGTAGTTGAGTAGTAGTAGTTTGTAGTTTTGTAGTAGTTTGGTGTAGTAATAGTAGTAGTAGTAGTAGTTGAGAACGCGGAGGGAAAAAGGGGGGGGGGGGGGGGTTTGGAGGGGGCGAGGTGAAAGGGTCACGGCGGAGGGGGGGGGGGGGGGGGGGGGGTTTGTTGGATGAGCGAAGGTGAATTTGCGAAGGAACGATGCGTGTAAGTGGGTACACCAAAAAATAGTAGTGGATAGGCGATGATGGTAGATGGTCGAAAAAAGGGGGAGGGGAAGAGAGAGAGGGAAGAGAGAGGGAATGAAGAAGTGAGAGATGGGGAGAGGAGGAGGGGAGAGTTTTAAAAAAGAAAAAATTTTAAAAAAAAAAATTAAAAAAAAAATTATTAAAAAAAAAAAAAAAAAAAAAAAAAAAAAAAAAAAAAAAAAAAGGGGGGGGGGGGGGGGGGAGGGGGGGGGGGGGGGGGGGGGGTTTGAGGCGGGGCCGGTTTGAAGGGGGGGGGGTCAGGAGGGGGAGAGAGGGGGGGGGAGGGGAAAGAGGGGGGGGGGAAAAAAAAAAAGGGAAAAAAAAGAAGGAAGAGAGGAGAGAGAGGGGAGAGGGGGAGGGAGGAAGAGAGAGAGAGAGAGGGGAGAAAAGGGTGGAGGGGAGGTGAGGAGGGCGAGTAAACAGCGGTGATAGTGGGTCTTATGTTATTATGGATGAAAAAGGGATGTTTTGGGCACAAGAGAGAGGCTAGGAAGGGGATGACTATGAATGGTGGTAATAGTAGATAGATTGTAGCAGCGTAGTAGATAGATAGATAGTTGATGTGATAGATAGATAGATTTGATTGATAGTGGTGGTAGGTAGAGTTTATTTTTTGTTA
>NW_027624563.1:0-8043 GCF_034508935.2 Berghia stephanieae | reverse complement strand
TTTAGGAGTTTACAGATTTTTATTTTTTTCAGTTTTTTTTGCGGTGAAATTTGACGATTTTTTCAAATTTCGAGTTTTCAACAGTATGACAAAATCATCGAATTTTGCATGAAAGATGTCCATTTTGAGCATCTTTCGAGATTCACAATGTTAGAAAGTAGAATTTTGGAGTTTCCAGATTTTTCATTTTTTTCACGTTTTTTTTTTTTTTTGAGGGGGGAGGAGTGAATTTGACGATTTTTCAAATTCCCGAGTTTTTCGACAATCTGATGGAATCTTCAATTTTTGCTTGAAATAGTCGTCTTTGAGCATCTTCAGAGTTTTACAATGATCAAAAATTAAAATTTTGGATTTTTGAAATTTTTCGATTTTCCACGTTTTTTGGTGAAATTTTGACGATTTTTTCAAATTTCCGAATTTTCGACAATCTGATGAAATCTTCGAATTTTTGCATGAAAGAGTCGATATTGAACGTCTTTCGAGTTTCACAATGTTGAAAAATAATAATTTAGGAGTTTACAGATTTTTGATTTTTTTCACGTTTTTTTGGTTAAATTTGACGATTTTTTCAAATTTCCGAGTTTTCAACAGTATGACAAAATCATCGAATTTTTGCATGAAAGAGTTCCGCTTTGAGCATCTTTCGAGATTCACAATGTTTAGAAAGTAGAATTTGGAGTTTCCAGATTTTCATTTTTTTCACGTTTTTTTTTTTTGGGGGGGGGGGGAATTGACGATTTTTTCAAATTTCCGAGTTTTCGACAATCTGATGAATCTTCAATTTTTTGCTTGAAATAGTCGTCTTTGAGCATCTTCAGAGTTTTACAATGATCAAAAATTAAAATTTTGGATTTTTGAAATTTTCGATTTTTCACGTTTTTGGTGAAATTTGACGATTTTTTCAAATTTCCGAATTTTCGACAATCTGATGAAAACTTCGAATTTTTGCATGAAAGAGTCGATTTTGAACTTCTTTCGAGTTTCACAATGTTGAAAAATAATAATTTAGGAGTTTACAGATTTTTTATTTATTTACGTTTTTTTTTCGGTGAAATTTGACGATTTTTTCAAATTTCGAGTTTTCAACAGTATGAAAACATCATCGAACTTTTTGCATGAAAGAGTCCGTTTTGAGCATCTTTCGAGATTCACAATGTTTAGAAAGTAGAATTTTGGAGTTTCCAGATTTTTCATTTTTTTCACGTTATTTTTTTTTTTGAGGGGGGGGGGGGTGAATTTGACGATTTGTTCAAATTTCCGAGTTTTCGACAATCTGATGAAATCTTCAATTTTTTGCTTGAAATAGTCGTCTTTGAGCATCTTCAGAGTTTTTACAATGATCAAAAATTAAAATTTTGGATTTTTGAAATTTTCGATTTTTCACGTTTTATGGTGAAATTTGACGATTTTTTCAAATTTCCGAATTTTCGACAATCTGATGAAATCTTCGAATTTTTGCATGAAAGAGTCGATTTTGAACGTCTTTCGAGTTTCACAATGTTGAAAAATAATAATTTAGGAGTTTACAGATTTTTGATTTTTTTCACGTTTTTTTTCGGTTAAATTTGACGATTTTTTCAAATTTCCGAGTTTTCAACAGTATGACAAAATCATCGAATTTTTGCATGAAAGATTCCGTTTTGAGCATCTTTCGAGATTCACAATGTTTAGAAAGTAGAATTTTGGAGTTTCCAGATTTTTCATTTTTTTCACGTTTTTTTTTTTGGGGGGGGGGGGGAATTTGACGAATTTTTCAAATTTCCGAGTTTTCGACAATCTGATGAAATCTTCAATTTTTTGCTTGAAATAGTCGTCTTTGAGCATCTTCAGAGTTTTACAATGATCAAAAATTAAAATTTTGGATTTTTGAAATTTTCGATTTTTTGGTGAAATTTTGACGATTTTTTCAAATTTCCGAATTTTCGACAATCTGATGAAATCTTGAATTTTTGCATGAAAGAGTCGATTTGAACGTCTTTCGAGTTTCACAATGTTGAAAAATAATAATTTAGGAGTTTACAGATTTTTGATTTTTTTCACGTTTTTTTCGGTAAATTTGACGATTTTTTCAAATTTCCGAGTTTTTAAGTATGACAAAATCATCGAATTTTTGCATGAAAGAGTCCGTTTGAGCATCTTTCGAGATTCACAATGTTTAGAAAGTAGAATTTTGGAGTTTCAAGATTTTTCATTTTTTTTCAGTTTTTTTTTTTTTTTGAGGGGGGAGGGGGAATTTGACGATTTGTTCAAATTTCCGAGTTTTCGACAATCTGATGAAATCTTCAATTTTTGCTTGAAATAGTCGTCTTTGAGCATCTTCAGAGTTTTACAATGATCAAAAATTAAAATTTTGGATTTTTGAAATTTTCGATTTTTCCACGTTTTTTGGTGAAATTTTGACGATTTTTTCAAATTTCCGAATTTTCGACAATCTGATGAAATCTTCGAATTTTTGCATGAAAGTGTCGATTTTGAACGTCTTTCGAGTTTCACAATGTTGAAAAATGATAATTTAGGAGTTTACAGATTTTTGATTTTTTTCAGTGAAATTTGACGATTTTTTCAAATTTCCGAGTTTTCAACAGTATGACAAAATCATCGAATTTTTGCATGAAAGAGTCCGTTTTGAGCATCTTTCGAGATTCACATGTTGAAATAGAATTTGAGTCAGATTTTCATTTTTTTCATTTTTTGGTTGACGTTTTTCAATTTCCGAGTTCGACAATTGAATCTTCAATTTTTGCTGAATAGTGTTTGACATCTTCGAGTTTTCAATGATAAAATAATTTGTTTTAATTTTCATTTTCCACGTTTTGTGAATTTGACATTTTTAATTCGAATTTTCGAATCTGATGAAATCTTATTTTTGCTGAAAGTCGTTTTGAGTTCGAGTTTCACATGTTGAAAAATAATTTAGGAGTTACGATTTGATTTTTTCCGTTTTTTGGTGAAATTGACATTTTTTAAATTTCCTTTTTCACAGTATTAAATCATCGAATTTTTGCTGAAAGTTCGTTTGAGATCTTTCGGATTCAAATGTTTAGAAAGAGAATTTTGGAGTTTCCATTTCTTTTTTCCGTTTTTTTTTTTGGGGGGAGGTGATTTGACGATTTTTCAAATTCGAGTTTTCGACAATGATGAATCTTCAATTTTTGTTGAATAGTCGTCTTGAGATCTTCAGAGTTTACAATGATCAAATTAAATTTTGGATTTGAAATTTCGATTTCACGTTTTTGGTGAATTTTGACGATTTTCAAATTTCGAATTTTCGACAATCTGATGAAATCTTCGAATTTTGCATGAAAGAGTCGTTTGAAGTCTTTCGAGTTTCACAATGTTGAAAAATAATTTTAGGAGTTTACAGATTTTGATTTTTTTTTTTGGTTAATTTGACGATTTTCAAATTTCCGAGTTTTCAACAGTTGACAAAATCATCGAATTTTTGCATGAAGAGTCCGTTTTGAGCATCTTTCGAGTTCACAATGTTTAGAAAGTAGAATTTGGAAGTTTCCAGATTTTTCATTTTTCAGTTTTTTTTTTGGGGGGGGGGGGGGGGGGGGAATTGCGATTTTTTCAAATTCCGAGTTTTCGACAATCTGATGAATCTTCAATTTTCTTGAAATAGTCGTTTGAGCATCTTCAGATTTTACAATGATCAAAATTAAAATTTTGGATTTTTGAAATTTTCGATTTTTCACGTTTTTGGTGAAATTTTGACGATTTTTTCAAATTCCGATTTTCGACAATCTGATGAAATCTTCGAATTTTGCATGAAGAGTCGATTGAACGTCTTTCGAGTTTCACAATGTTGAAAATAATAATTTAGGAGTTTACAGATTTTTGATTTTTTTCAGTTTTTTTCGGTTAAATTTGACGATTTTTTCAAATTTCGAGTTTTCAACAGTATACAAAATCATCGAATTTTGCATGAAAGAGTCCTTTTGAGCATCTTTCGAGATTCACAATGTTAGAAGTAAATTTTGGAGTTTCCAGATTTTTCATTTTTTTCACGTTTTTTTTTGGGGGGGGGGGATTGACGATTTTCAATTTCCGAGTTTCGACAATTGATGAATCTTCAATTTTGTTGAATAGTCGTCTTTGAGCATCTTCAGAGTTTACAATGATCAAAAATTAAAATTTTGGATTTTTGAAATTTCGATTTTTCCACGTTTTATGGTGAAATTTGACGATTTTTCAAATTTCCGAATTTTCGACAATCTGATGAAATCTTCGAATTTTTGCATGAAAGAGTCGATTTGAACGTCTTTCGAGTTTCACAATGTTGAAAATATAATTTAGGAGTTTACAGATTTTGATTTTTTTCACGTTTTTTTTCGGTTGTAAATTTGACGATTTTTCAAATTTCGAGTTTTCAACAGTATGACAAATCATCGAATTTTGCATGAAAGATCCGTTTTGAGCATCTTTCGAGATTCACAATGTTTAGAAAGTAGAATTTTGGAGTTTCAAGATTTTTCATTTTTTTCACGTTTTTTTTTTTGAGGGGGGGGGTGAATTTGACGATTTTTCAAATTTCCGAGTTTTCGACAATCTGATGAAATCTTCAATTTTTGCTTGAAATGTCGCTTTGAATCTTCGAGTTTTTTTTTTTTTTTTTTTTTTTTTTTTTTTTTTTTTTTTTTTTTTTTTTTTTTTTTTTTTTTTTTTTTTTTTTTTTTTTTTTTTTTTTTTTTTTTTTTTTTTTTTTTTTTTTTTTTTTTTTTTTTTTTTTTTTTTTTTTTTTTTTTTTTTTTTTTTTTTTTTTTTTTTTTTTTTTTTTTTTTTTTTTTTTTTTTTTTTTTTTTTTTTTTTTTTTTTTTTTTTTTTTTTTTTTTTTTTTTTCCAGATTTTCATTTTTTCACGTTTTTTTTTTTTGGGGGGGGGGGGGGGGGAATTGACTTTTTTTTCAAATTTCCGAGTTTTCGACAATCTGATGAAATCTTCGAATTTTTGCATGAAATAGTCGCTTTGAGCATCTTCAGAGTTTTACAATGATCAAAAATTAAAATTTTGGATTTTGAAATTTTCGATTTTTCCACGTTTTATGGTGAAATTTGACGATTTTTTCAAATTTCCGAATTTTCGACAATCTGATGAAATCTTCGAATTTTTGCATGAAAGAGTCGATTTTGAACGTCTTTCGAGTTTCACAATGTTGAAAAATAATAATTTAGGAGTTTACAGATTTTTGATTTTTTTCACGTTTTTTTTGTGTAAATTTGACGATTTTTTTCAAATTTCCGAGTTTTCAACAGTATGAAAAATCATCGAATTTTGCATGAAAGAGTCCGTTTTGAGCATCTTTCGAGATTCACAATGTTTAGAAAGTAGAATTTTGGAGTTTCCAGATTTTTCTATTTTTTCACGTTTTTTTTTTTTGGGGGGGGGGGGGGGAATTTGACGATTTTTCAAATTTCCGAGTTTTCGACAATCTGATGGAATCTTCAATTTTTTGTTGAAATAGTTGTCTTTGAGCATCTTCAGAGCTTTACAATGATCAAAAATTAAAATTTGGGATTTTTGAAATTTTCGATTTTTCCACGTTTTATGGTGACATTTTTACGATTTTTTCAAATTTCCGAATTTTCGACAATCTGATGAAATCTTCGAATTTTTGCATGAAAGAGTCGATTTTGAAAGTCTTTCGAGTTTCACAATGTTGAAAAAAAATAATTTAGGAGTTTACAGATTTTTGATTTTTTTAATTTGGATTTGAAATTCGTTTTTCCCGTTTGGTGAATTGACGATTTTTTAATTTCGAATTTCGAATGTGAATTTGATTTGCATGAGAGTCATTGAAGTTTCGAGTTTCAAATGGAAATATATTTGGGTTAGATTTTTTTTTTCATTTTTTTAATGAGATTTTTATTAGTTTTACGTATAAAAATCGAATTTGATGAATCTTGGCACTTTCGGATTCATGTTAAGTAGATTGGAGTTCCAGATTTATTTTTCATTTTTTTTGGGGGGGGGGGATTCTCAATTCGTTTTCGACAATGAGATCTTCATTTTTAAAGTGCTTGGCTTTCAGTTAAATGTAATAATTGGATTTAATTCGATTTCAGTTTTGTGATTGTTTTAATTCGATTTGCATGATAATCTTCGAATTTTTGCGAAGAGATTGAAGTTTTCGTTCATTTAAAATAAATTAGGAGTTTCTTTTGTTTTTTATTTGGAATTTCTTCGAATTTGACGTTTCAATTCCGAATTCGCAATCGAGAATTTAATTTTTGCATGAAGCGATTGATTGGTCAATAAAATAATAATTTAGGAGTTTACAGTTTTATTTTTTTTAGATTTTGTTTTCGTTATTTGACATTTTTTCAATTTTTCGTGTTTTAGGGTGACAGAAAGTCGAATTTTTGCATGAAATTCCGTTTTGACAATTTTCGATCACAATTTAATGTGATTTTGGAATGTCCTTAGATTTCAGGTTTTTATGATCAAAGTTAATTTGATTTTTGAATTTGCGTTGCAGTTTTGGTGAATTTACGATTTTTTCAAATTTCCGAGTTTTCGACAATCTGATGAAATTTTTTGCTGAAAGAGTCGATTTGAGCTTTCGGTTTACAATGTGAAAAAATAATAATTTAGGATTTTACAGATTTTTGATTTTTTCACGTTTTTGTGAATTTGACGATTTTTTCAATTTCAGATTTCCATTTTGACAAATCTGAATTTTCTGAAATTCCTTTTGAGATCTTTTGGATACATTTTAGATAAATTGTTGAAAATATATTTGTTTACGTTTTTTTTTTTTTTGTTTTGTGGGGGAAATGCGATTTTCAAATTTGAGTTTTTCAATTCCGATTTCGAATTTTTGGAAATTCAATTTTTGCTAGAATCTTTGAGCATCTCAGAGTTTTAAAGTAAAAATTTAGAATTTTGGATTTTATTTTTTCGTTTTTTTTCTTTTGGGGGGATTGGGGTTTTCAAATTTCCGAATTTTCAATCTAAATTTCGATTTTTCGAAATGAGATCATTTTTTGTTAATCGAGTTTGAGCATTTAAGAATTTTACAATTTAGATTAAATTTTTGATTTTGTTCACTTTTTTTTCGGTTTCAATTTTATTGTAAATTTGACGATTTTTCAATCGAATTTTCAAATCATTGAAATCTTCATTTTTGCATGAAAGAGTCCATTTTGAAGTCTTTCGAGTTTCACAATGTTAGAAAAATAATTTAGATTTTGAGTTTTCATTTTTTCATTTTTTTCACATTGCGTTTTTTAATTTTTTTCCGTTGAGAATTGAATTTGATGAAATTTGGACTTTGATTCTGTTCAAATTTCCGTATTTTTTTTCCGTAATTTTGTTGAGGGATCTTAATTTGCTGAATGTCGCTTGAGATTCGAGTAATGACAAAAATAATTTTGTTTTAAATTTCGATTTTCACATTTGATGGAAATTTAGATTTTTTCAAATTCGAATTTGACATTGATGAATTTCGAATTTTGCATGAAAAGTTGGATTTTGAAGTTTTCGATTTTCCAATGTTGAAAATAGTAATTTGGAGTTTTTAAATTTATTTTTTGCATTCGATGAAATTTGAATTTTTTGCAAATTTGAGTTCATATTGAACGTCTTTCGATTTTGTTGAAAAATAATTTGGAGTTTACAGATTTATTTTTTAAGTTTTTTTTGGTAAATTTGAGATTTTTTCATTTCCGTTTTTTTCTTTATGAAGGTGCATCGAATTTTGCATGAAGTTTTTGGCATCTTTCGAGATTTCACAATTTAGAAAGTGAATTTTGGAATTCGATTACATTTTTTAGTATTTTTTTTTAATTGAAGTTGGGTGTGGAGGTTGGGATTTCCGTTTTTGTAAATTTCGAGTTTTCACATTGAATTTCGAATTCTTGAATATCGTTTTTGCATCGAGAGTCATTTGAAAAATTAAATTTTAATTTGAAAAATAATTTATGGTTTACAGATTTTTTTGATTTTTTTCACGTTATTTTCGTAAATCTTGACAATTTTTTCAATTTCGTTAACGAGTTGATAAAATCTCGATTTCAAATGATCTTGACATTTCGAGATTCA
>NW_027624562.1:0-8052 GCF_034508935.2 Berghia stephanieae | reverse complement strand
TAACAAAAACGATGGCTCGGTATTACTCATAACGTGGATGGCAAAAAAAACAATAACAAAGCCAGAGTGACGTATCTTCTTCTATTATATAAAAGTAAAGTTTGATGTGTGAGTTTGACTGTTCTATTAAATATGTCTAACAACGCTCCAAGTGTCAAGCGATTGCTCCTATAGATAGTATGCGATTGGCTAAGAAGCTCATAACATTGCCATCCGGAAGTATAACAGACCAACACACAAACCTGTATGTATCCATGAAACTTTTATAGTCAGGTTAATACAGTTCAGTGAGCATTACTCATAAACGTGGATGGCAAAAAAACAATAACAAAGACCAGAGTGACGTCATCTTCATTCTATCTATAGATAGTTCAAAGATGACGTCACTCAGGTCTTTGTTGTTGTTTTTTCCCATCCGCGTTTATGAGTAATTCTCGCTAAACTGTATTAACCAGACTATAAACGATCAAGATTACACACAGTTTGAGTGTTGGCCAATTTTACTTCCGGATGGCAATGTTGAGAACTTCTTAGCCAAGTTCATACTATCTATATAAAAGCTCAAGTTTGATCGTGTGAGTTTGACTGTTCTATCTAAATATTGTTCTCACAACGCCCCAAGTGTCAAGCGATTGCGTCTTATTTGGTTTATCTATTCCCTCGGCCGTTATCTCCAAAACATGTCATAGGATTTCCAAGCGCCAGAGTATGAGTTTAGACAAAACAATTATAAACAGTGCGCAGTTGGTAATCGCTTCGATTGAATGGGAGAAGGAGATGGCAATAACATTGGCGTTTTAACGTCGCCATCGTTAACATAATATAGATAGTTCAAAGATGACGTCAATCAGGTCTTTGTTATTGTTTTTTGCCATCGCGTTTATGAGTAATGCTCACTGAACTGTATAAACCCGACTATAAATGTTCATGGATACACACAGTTTTGTGTGTTGGTCCGTTATACTTCCGGATGGCAATGTTATGAGCTTCTTAGCCAAGCGCATACTATCTATAACCTGACACTAGAACCTCTGGGACTGGCAGTTTGATGTCATTTTTTAGGTTTGTGTAGCGTCTAGTGAGTCGTTATTAGAGCTCAAGGAAACACGTATTTCATTGGTTGAACTATTGAATACAACTCACGATTTGTTTTCTTTTGTGGCAAAAGACTGGCATTTTGACGTCATTTTTTGGTCAGTGTCAGGCTATAACTTTACGATGGCGACGGTTTAACTCTCTCTATACCGATCATTTTCAGTATTTTCCCAAAATGACAGCCTTATCCAGCAGAAAAATTGCTTTTTAAAACTCAAAAAATCTCATCTCTCTACAAAACAAATTTATGTTCTTATTCATTTAAGAAAGATCACTGTGATGTACAAAATAAATATGAATAAGAAAAATGATATTGTGTTTATAACAAATGTGACGATGTTGCTGTTAAGTGATAAGGTGAGGGTTTAAGTTAGAGATAAGATTAGGCCTTGAAAATGACAAAAAACGCTTGATGACATAATCTGGTGATGCCAGAAAACTTGTGTCAGAATTGATAGCATAAAAACAAGAGAAGTTGGTACGTAGTTGAAAGAAGATTCACAGACAGTTTCGTCAATTTTAAGTCGGTACATAGTTGGAATAAGATTTACAGACAGTTTCGTCAATTTTAAGTCGGTACATAGTTGGAAGAAGATTTACAGACAGTTTCGTTAGTCAATTTTAAGTAGGTATACATAGTTGGAAGAGATTTACAGACAGTTTCGTTAGTCAATTTTAAGTAGTCTATGTACATAGTTGAAAGAAGATTTACAGACAATTTCGTAAATTTTACTGCGGCTATAATGTGGTTAGTGGTATGACACTCGCTTTCGGATCGGAAGGTCCTGGGTTTTGAGCCTCGATCGGCGCATAGTCGAGTCCTTGGAAAAGGCTCTTTATCATATTCTCACACCGTACTCAGGTGTAAATGAGTAACTGGCCGTTAACAACGTTGTCTATGTTAGCTAAAAAAAATTGTAATATCGCCTAACAGGCGTCATGTCTCGGTCTACATGTTACGTGTTGTTGTTGATCAGGGACCCTTGTAAAGCGCTTTGAGCACGATTAGTGGATATTGCGCTATATAAAAGCAGCAAGAAACCGTTTTGTCGTATTCCAATATTTCAAGATTACCAGAATTCTCAAAATCTTTACTAGAGGACTCAGCTTTAAGACGTGTTTATAAGTTAGGGACAGCAGTTTCTAATGGTTCTATCTATCTACTTCCTACTATGTTATTTGGGGTCCTATCCAGGACGCAAACTCATCCGCGCGATCATGCACCGTCGCGAACCCACCGGAAGCGGCGTTCGCAACGCACCAATCAACTAGATGCTTGCGGTTTCGGGCTCTTGACCTCAACGGGTACAAATTTGGACGGGTGGCAATCCCCTACTGATGAAGTGAGTTAGCGGCCAAATTTATCTGTCAAAAAAGGAAGTCAGGGTTTTATGACTGAATTGAAATATCAGCATTTTATCATGTTTTACCGTAAATGGACCACGCATCGGGATAGTCGCTTAATATAGTATTGTAAACAAAAATTTAAAAAAAAATAAATAAATATGAAAAATAAATAAACAAATAAATAAATAAATAAATAAATAAATAAATAAAAAATAAATAAATAAATAAATAAATAAATAAATAAATAAATAAATAAATAAATAAATAAATGGAAAGAACAAATTGAGCAGTGGTTACACTGTGAAATTTTACCGCGAGGACGAGCTACTCGAAACCCTTCCACCAAAACGTTATAACAAAAGGTAGGAGATCCAACGTTTTAACAGAAGGCAAGAAATTCAATGTTATAAGACAATGCAGGAGATCCAACGTTATAACAAAATGCGGGGAGACCCCACGTTATAACAAAATGCAGGAGATCAAACGTTATAACAAAAGATATGAGATCCAACGTTATAACAAAAGGTAGGAGATCCAACGTTTAACAGAAGGTATGAGATCCAACGTTGTAACAAAGGTAGGAGATCCAACGTTATAACAAAGGTAGGAGATCCAACGTTATAACAAAAGGTAGGAGATCCAACGTTATAACAAAAGGTAGGAGATCCAACGTTATAACAAAGGTATGCGATCCAACGTTATAACAAAAGTAGGAGATCCAACGTTATAACAAAAGGTATGAGATCAACGTTATAACAAAAGGTAGGAGATCCAACGTTATAACAAAAGGTAGGAGATCCAACGTTATAACAAAAGGTAGGGAGATCCAACGTTCTAACAAAAAGCAAGAGATCCAACGTTATAACAAAAGGTATGAAATCTAACGTTATAACAAAAGGCAGGAGGTCAATTTTTATAACAAAGACAGGGCATCCAACGTTATATAAAAATGACAAGAAATTCAACGTTATAACAAAAGACAGGAATTCCAACGTTATAACGAAAGGCAAGAGATCTAACGTTATAACAAAAGAAAGAGACTCTCTAAGCACTCGAAAAAATGTCTTTGATGTTTCATTAATTAGAGGATTTAAAACCACCTGATTGCCTGCACACGCTGTCCTTATACCGTGTTGTATATTTACACACCATTGCTGAGCAGGGTCTGCGTTCAATCTGTGCACATGCAACGACCTTAAATACATGTATAAAACTTGACAATGATCTTTATAACGCCGGGTTCAGCTCGTGTAACAATAATAATTATCAACAGTTGGTGTGATTGGGAAAGCCAAGCCGTTACAGAGTGTATAAAAAAAATGGGGTATTGATTATGCAGTATTATATAGAGAATGGAAGATCATGGTTGTATTCAATTATTTCTATGAAAGGGAAAGAAAAGGATTAGAACAGAAAGAGGGTAATTAGACAAGGGGAGTAGTGGTGGTGGGGGGGGGGGGGGGTGGGGGGGGGGAGGGAGTGAGTTGAGATTTTAAGTAGAAATATATAGTGGTATAGAAGTAAAGGTTTTCAAGGCAGACTATATTATGTGTGGTGAAGGCAGAGAGAAAATATGAATATGGAGGGAGAGAGAGAATGATTTTGAGAGAGAGTGAGAGAGAAAGAGAGATAGGGGGGGGGGAGAAGAGAGAGAAATATATATTATTAATTATTATTATTATTATTATTATTATTATTATTATTATTATTATTATTTTATTTTATTATTATTATTTATCATATTTATTATTATTATTATTATATTATTATTATTATTATTATTATTATTATTATTATTATTATTTTTTATTATTATTATTATTATTATATTATATTATTTATATTTATTATTATTATTATTATTATTATTATTTATTATTATTATTATTATTATTATTATTATTATTATTATTATTATTATTATATTATTATTATTATTATTATTATTGTTATTATTATTATTATTATTATTATTATTATTATTATTATTATATTATTATTATTTATTTATTATTATTATTATTATTATTATTATTATTATTATTATTATTATTATTATTATTTTTATTATTTATTATTATTATTATTATTATTTATTATTATTATTATTATTGTTGTTATTATATTTATTATTATTAATTATTTATTATTATTATTATTATTATTATTATTATTATATTATTATTATTATTATTATTATTATTATTATTATTATTCCAGACTTTAGATGAAGGCAATTTAGGAGACCTAAGTTTGTTTGAGAACGAGGTCGGATTGGTGAAATGAATCAAGTTAGGATTTAAACTTGTTGTCGAGTGAAATGTAGGCTTGTCTTAACAACCCTTGACCCGGACTGAAGACGATATGGGTTTCTGTTGACGAGGACTAAGGGTTGTTGTGGTGGTGGTGGTTGTTGTTGTGGTGGTGGTGGTGGTGGTGGTGGGTGGTGGGGGGTGGTGGTGGTGGAAGGGTTATTGGTGTGTTTATGATATGGCTTGAGTTAAGTCATTGGAGTTTGGAGATGAGGTTTTCATGGTATGGTAAGGAGATGATGGTGTGTGGTGGTGGTGGTGGTTTGTAGTGGTGGTGGTGGTGGTGATGATGAAGGTTGTGGTGATGGTTGTGGTGGTTGTTGTTGTGGTGGTGGAGGTGGTCGTGGTTGTAGTGGTGGTGGTTGTGGTGGTGGTGGTTGTTGTTGTGGTGGTGGTGGTGGTGGTGGTGGTGGTGGTGGGGAATGGTGGTGGTGGTGGTGGTGGTGGTGGTGGTGGTTGTGGTGGTGGTGGTGGTGGTTGTTGTGTTGGTGGTGAAGGTGGTGGGGAATGGTGGTGGTGGTGGTGGTAGTGGAAGGGTTATTGGTGTGTTTGTGATATGGCTGGAGTTAAGTCATGGGAAATGAGGTTTTCATGTTATGGTAAGGAGATGATGGTGTGTGGTGGTGGTGGTGGTGGTGGTGAATGAAGGTTGTGGTGATGGTGGTGGTGGTGGTGGTTGTGGTTGTAGTGGTGGTGGTGGTCGTGGTTGAAGTGGTGGTGATGATGGTGGTGAAAATGATGATGATGTATGATGATAATGATGTAATGATGATGATATGATGAAAAAGGGCGAGAAGGAGAAGGAGGTGGGGACATAGTAAGAACTGTGGAAGAGGAAGAAGAAGAAGAGGATGGAGATATGTTATTTATTAGAGAGAGAACGTTAGAACATTCGAAGAAGGGGGAGAAAGGAATAGAGAAGACGAAAACAACCATTGTGTAAAGAAGTCGCTACAATAATTTGGGGGTCCGATAGCTCAGTTGGTAGAGCTACCGCTTCACACGCAAAGGACCCAAAATCGATCCGGGTGCAGTCGAGAGTTTTCTTTTTTTTCGACCCCCTGTCAACCCAGCAATAAATGGGTAGCCGGGTCTGTTAGATCTGGCAGAAAGTACTTTGCAATAGACTAACGTCCTATCCAAAGGATAGCAAGCAATTGTATTGCCCGTTTCACGCTATAGAAACCGGGATAAACTCCGGTCCCTGAGCCGAATGGCTCTGAAGAAGGACTACTTCACACTACAATTATTTATTATTATTAATCACAATATTGTTATGAGCAAAGATTGCTACTTCGTGAAATCAGTGGGGTACCTCAGAGATAACTTACATGGAGAACCAGAAAAAAATCTTCACAAACACAGAACACCAACATCCGGCAGGTATCCCATTCGTCAGAATAAAGATTCGAATAAAATACAAATGATATATTATTAATCCACTGCTTTCCAAAAAAAAAACAAAAAAAAAAATATTTATTCCACACTGCACAGATTTTTAAAAAAAAAAAAAATTTGATATCTTTTTTCTTTTCAAATTTAACTAAAATCTGTGAAGAAAGAAACGCAGGGAGTAGTAATCGTTGTTGCTGTTGTTCCTCTGCTGCTGCTGCTGAAGATGTTGTTGATGTTGTAGTCGATGATGCTGCTGCGGTTGTTGTTGTTTGTTGTTGTTGTTGTTATTGTTGATGCTGATAATGATGATAATGATGAAAATAAGGTTGTAGATGGTAATATTATCCAAGAGAACGAAGAGTAAAAATGAAATCCGTATCACTACTCCACACAGTACAGGGTCCCTTTCTCCAACGTTATAAATCAAAGATCAGAACCGTGTAGCCAGATAAGACTTATTCTTAACATGTCGTATTGTGTGACGACGAGACAACTGCTGGATGAGAAGAGAGAAATTAATAGTGGAAAAGAATATTAATATTACACAAACGGTTGGAAAATAAAACGAAAAATAAACAAACAAACAAAAATGTGGGCTTTTATACAGCACAATAGTCACTAAACGTGCTCAAAGCGCTTTGCTAATTCACTTTTAATATTATTTTTATTTATTATTTATTATTATTAATATCATTATTATTATTATTATTATTATTATTATTATTATTATTATTATTATTATTATTATTATTATTATTATTATTATTATTATTTTATTATTAAGGCAGATTTTAAGATTTCGGGACGTAAAAGAGCAAGGATGGATGGGTGGTGTTTCATTCATCCTGTCTTGTTGATAAAGGGGAAACCCGAAACGTCCACATTAAATGTTTTATATATATATATATATATATATATTTTATATATATATATATTATATATATATATATATATAAATTTAAAATAACGAAATAAAATTGAGCTTTTTTTTTCATTGCGCAATAATATCCACTAAAAACGTGCTCAAGGCGCTTTACAAATACCGTTTTAAAATAAATCCAATGAATAAGAAATCACGAGAAGACATCGTATCGTATCGCACGAATGAACAAGTTGATGAATCAAGAAACTTGCTGGATGAAAAGAGATTTGAATTATAATATTATATTATATATATATATATATATATATATATTATATATAATTTTATATATATATATTATACCCTCCAATTGATTGTCGTGTTAGTGTGTTGTTTTGTTTTGTTTTGTTTTGTTTTGCTAAAAACGACCACCGCGGCTACAACGACCACCACCACCAACACTGCTCACATTACAATTGTTATAAATAAAATACTAAAATAAGTAGCATTATCAATTTTTATCCCGACTGTGGTTCAATTCAATCTTCGACAGTATTACAGGCGACAGCTGACTGGGTATGCCCGATATCGCTGGCCCACACGATTGCACTATCTGACAACAACAACAACAACAACAACAACAACAACAACAACAACAACACAACAACAACAACGGCGACGACAACAACGATAACGATAATGATGGTGGTGGTGGTGGTGGTAGTGATGATAAAGGAAACAAAGATTGGGGGTGGTGGATGTGATGGTGGTGACGGTTTTTAGATTGCAAGACTGGCTGTGCAGTACCGTATCAGGACAGGAAGAAGAAAATCGGTGTTTATCTTGTTCTTGTTACAATCTGTATCCAGATCGTTATCTGTTGAGTACAGATAAGCTGAACCCGGAGTTGTCTACTTGAAATTTCAAAAAATTTGTAGTTTCAAAGGGTGAAGAAGAGAAAAAAAAACTTTAAATATCTTTAGAAATAAAAAATTTGCATTCACCATGGCAAAAAAATGTCTAGAGTCCTAAATTATTTTT
>NW_027624561.1:0-8058 GCF_034508935.2 Berghia stephanieae | reverse complement strand
AGCATCTAAATCTTTTTGGAGAACTTTGTTATCGTCTTGGCCTATTATTTCTTTGCGTAGGTAACTGTCGTCTACAAAAGTTGTAGTTTTGGTTCCTGGTGTTAAGTGTCTGTCGATGCCATTTTTGTAGATAAGAAATAGTAGTGGGCCCAAAGTGTACTCTTGACAACTCCAATTGGATGTGTTGTGAGTAATTCCATTCCATCTACAAGTACAGTTTAGATTCTGCCTAGAAGGAAGGATTTGAATCCATTAATGTATTTTGCCCGAAAACTCCATTCTTCGAAAGCTTGAAGGTTGAGCTTTATTCAATAGCTTTGAGAAAATCAAGGAGTACTGAATCAATCTCGACTTCTGTTGTTGAGTTGATTGTCGTTATTCGCTGAGATTGACAACTTGTTTGTGTTGTTGCTTAAACTTAAAAGACATCTTCAGTGTTGTAATAAATACCGTGGTCTTCAAACGTGGTCCACGTCCACGACATGGATGTGTAAAATGCGCTCTAAGAATTTGCAACTTATTGATGTTAAATGATATGGGTTTGTAATTTTCTCCTTCGATTTGTCTCCCTTCTTAAAACGTGGCATTGTTTTGTAGCTTTCTACTCATCTGGCGTTGGTCAAGAGAGGCTTGGGTACATTTCAAAGAGTTTCCTTTGCTTGTAATTTAAATTTCCAGTCATCTCGTCTGGGTCTGTGACTTTTTATCATTTATGGTGTTTGGCATTTTTAGGTACTTTTCATCGTCACCACCAATAAACGATTTCAGATTGTGGGTTAGAAAAAACGGGCGCCAATTGTTTGTTGATTGTATTCGCTTTTTCTGTTGCATCTTGGATTACTTTGTTGTGTTCTTCAAGTCGATATGCCTGTTCGGTCCTGATTCTTACTCTTTATGTCTATCTATAGTTTTTTTTAAAAATTATGTTTGCATTGTCAAACATGATTTTTATAAACTGGGAATGAGCTGTTTCAAACAAGCTCACTGGCATACTTGTTTTTACCTTCAATGCAGTAAGGCTGTTGGTGGCATCTGGTTGTGAATTTTATTAGTACACGGTTGTCGAGTATTGCTTTAAACTTTTCTTTGGTTTCATTCCACAATGTTTCAGCAATGTCTACATTGGTGTTATTATATATTTTGAGTGAACGTTTCTATCGAAGTCTCTCCATTTCTTTTTCAATGACTGCTAGATCGCATTTCTTCCCAAGGTAAATTCTGTGAGGCAGTTTTCTTTATTCTCTTTGGTCTCAGTGCTGGTGTTATCGATACTGCAACCGTGGTCTCCTATTTCAATGTGTAGATTTTGTTTCAACAATAAGTCCTGGATTGTTCGTGAAGAGAATGCCTATTGTGTTTTTTGTTTTTTTTTTTTTTTTTTTTTTTTTTTATATGAACCGTCTATTTGAGTGTTGATGCAATGATTTTATTGGTGGTTATTTTGTCGCTGTCTGGTGGTCTATAAAACTGATCCTACGAGTAAGTCTTTCTTATTTGAACCGTCGGTCGTAATTTTGCAAAATACTGGTTCTGGGTGTAAATGCTTTTCACATTTATGACCTCACTATCCAAATATTTCTTTAAAAAAATCACGACTTCCATCTCCTTGTCCTATCGCTTGCTCTGACTTTTTTTTTTTCGGTATAATATTTCAAATCCGTCAATTTCGAGCAATGGATTTTTTAATGTTCCATCTAGCCAGGTTTCGTAGCCAGTATCACACAAATTTCGTCGCTTTCCATTAAAATTTGTCGCAAAGTCTAGTTTATTAAAGACTTTCAAGATTAATGTGTAATTTGAGTTCATGTGTTTGTCTCTTTGAATTTCTATTTTTAGATTGACTCTTTGGGTCTTATACTTATTCGCTGTTTTCCTAATTATCGTGTTCGGTTGAAGTGTTTGACTCTGTCAGTCTATGTCATGTTGACGGTGGGATATAATCTACACAATATTCTTAAAAACCTTATAACAGTGGGTTTTAAGATTACCCTGACCATGAGAGCATTCATAGCGATTCAACCAGGGCTTCCTCAATTTGCAAGTATGAGCAAACAATATCAATCTCAAGTTTTCATGAAACCAAAAGGTTACTTAGGCTTATAAGTAAACATAAATTCACCATATTTTAATTTGATTTGAGACCCAGTAAAACCAAGGATCGTAAAATTACTTGCGAAAAAGTTAAAAATTGAAATGAGTTGGAATGATAGAATTTTAAAAAAATATAGAGCGAAATTCTCAAAATGTATTCTTTAATAATGGCTTACTATTATTATTATTATTATTAATTATTATTATTATTATTATTATTATTAATTATTATTTATTATTATTAATTATTATATTATTATTATTAATATTATTATTATTATATTATTATTATTATCATTATTATTATTATTATTATTATTATTATTATTATTATTATTATTATTATTATAATTATTATTATTATTATTATCTTTTATTCTTCTTCCTTCTTCTTCTTCTTCTTTTTCTTCTTCTTCTTCTTTCTTCTTCTTATTATTATTATTATTATTATTTAATATTATTATTATTATTATTATTATTATTATTATATTAATTAATTAATAAATTAATTAATTAAAAAAGAATATTTATTTATTTATGTCGCCACAGTGCATATTCATTTTCACTGCGGGCCACATTAAAACCCATTTATAGTTTGTGCAATACCAAGCCTCTCAATGTGTGCCATTTGTGTCACTCTCTTGTATTACCTGTCACGCTCAGGTACTCATTGATACTTGGAATGAGTGGAATAGTTTGGTCAAACCATATGATTTGGGATTATTGACATGCATATAATATGCTCATTGACCAGGCTCACTAAACTTAACATTGAAGAAGAATCAAAAAACTAAAAGAAACTTGTCATAGACAACCTGTCAGTTGGGTGTTGGATGAAGTTATGCCTGCATTTTCTCAGTGAGTCTTTGAGCATGAATCATAATGTCCATTGTAGTAATTTCCAAATTAGTTATTGGTATCCAATCTTTCATATAAAAAGCGAATAAACCCGTCCTCAACTCACCAGTTTTGGACTGTTCAAGAATATTCGGATTATTGACAATCCCGATAATCCGTTGTTACTGAAATTTCATCCACTCCATACGACTCATAAATGTATGAAAGTTGGAGCTTAATCTGATGACAAATTGTTTTAAATCCTAAATTTGAAAATGACTTCCTCTATAAAATACAGAGAAAGTATAACAGAAAAATCATGGTTGTAGTTACAATCACGCGTATTAAAGTGAAGAGGATAAAAGATAAACGGGGATGAAAGGTAGGAAGGGTGATGGAGGTGGGGGAGGGGGGGGGGGGATGTTGAATATCTGACCTAATGGTTATGGTCAGGGACATCTAACTACATTGACCAATGCACCGTTTTATGAATGAAACTGACAATGGATTTTATTGTCACTAATTTAGCAAGTACACACATGATGTGTATTTCACTCATTTGAAAGACTACAATGATCTCACTGACGTCTCCCTTTTCATCGTTGAACTCTCTTCCGTTGTCTAAAGAGATGCTTCCTCTTGGGACTTGGTTTGATAGAATTATGGATTCCTTCGTCTGAGAAAGGAGCGTCCCCCGGGTCCTTCTTCAAGACGTATTTTAGATTGGTTGACTGGCGGGATGTTGGGGTTGGTGGTCTCTGTATGTGGGAGGGGGAGAGTTTGTATGTCTGCAAGGATATATCACGATGTGGTGTGTTGGATTGTGATTGTAGAAAACGGAAGTGTATGGTGAAAGTTGAGTTTATAATGCGTCATGGGATTATATTTAAGTGCTAAAGGATTGAAATGGAATCGTAAGGATGAAATGGTGCGTAGAGAAAGGCAAGAATATTGTGAGAATGTTTTGAAGTACGGAGTTGACGTTGTTGAGAGATGGGAGCTCTGTGTGCAGATTGTGGAAAACCGTTGTAAAGATCGCGATACTGCTGCCATTGCTACTGAGTTTGTGGAGACAAAGTTAGATGGATAATGGTGAATAATAATATTTCTTACTTTCATTGTCATTATTGGATCTGAATTTGAACTAAAACTGCTCGATTGGATGCAATTTTTAGTGTTGTTTGTCAAATATCATTACATGTCTCGACTTTTGCAGCGATCGGGATATGCATGTGATGCGGGATTGTTACATTTTCTAAGTAAGGGAAGCTCATCTATGAACATTTACTTTTGTGTTTTCTTATGGAATTTTTAAAATTTATCTTCTTTCGATGGATTTTTGAATTAAGGGAAATAGCTCTCAAAAGCACAGGCCTTTTTTACATGCAGACAAACAAACAAAACAAAACCCCCCCCCCCCTTCCCCCCCAAAAAAAAAAAAAAATAAATAAATAAAAAATAAATAAATAAAAAAAAAAAATTAATAAAAAAACAACAAAAAACAAAACCAAAAAAACAAACAACCAATAATAAAAACAAAAAACCACACACACCACACCACCCCCACAAAACAACACACATACTCGTTCTCAGCCATTCGCCCCTTTCTTTCCTCCGCCCAAACATTTCCAGACATAAAATTTGTAACAGGTAACTCGACTTATAAAATCTATAAGAAGTTTTATGAACGTTGACAAAAAATGTTAGAAAATAGAAAAGTAAATGTGTTGAAAATTCTAGTAAACCCCCTGGATAATCTAAAAACGTATTCTTGCATGGATTTTGAGTCTTTTTCTATCTCTTATTCACCCCCAACCAAGTAATGGATTTACTCTGAAAGCAAAAGCAGCATATTTATATATATTATATATATAATATATATAATAAAATTATATATATATATATATATATATATAAATATATATATTTTTTTTTTTTTTAAATATTTTTTTAAATTTTTTTTTTTTTTTTATTTATTTATTTTATTAAATTTTTTTAATTATTTTTTAAATTTTTAAAAAAAATAAAAAAAAATTTTTTTTGTTTTTAATTTTTTTTTTTTTTTTCATTATATAAAAAATTTTAAAATTTTTTTAAATTTTTTATTAATTTTTTTTATTAATTTTTTTTTTTTTTTTAATTTTAATTTATTTTTTAGCCACCTTGCAATTTTCAAGGAATTTAAACACGAAATTAAAGAATTAAAACGTCATTTTCTCAACACATATGAAATCCCACTGTCGCTTCCAGCAGTTTCGCTACAGAAAATCATCTTTCCTTGGGCACATTTTTTCACCGATGCTGTTTTAAAGAATACTTTTCTTTTTAATTCAAAATTATTTTTTTGAAGCAATCCGGTGTCGTGATAGGAATTACTGTCCCTTGAAATGATTAAGTACACTTATTTTTCAAATTTCCGTTTTTTTTCCATTTTTTTTTGTTGCAATCAAACAGATAAAATAATATGGGAAAAAAACCCCAATAGCCCCTCTATATGACTTTTTGGGTTTTGTTTTTTTGAATATATTTTTAATCAATTTCAAATAGGGTTTGAATGAGATAAAATAAAATTTAAAGGATGTTTTAATTTAAAAATCAAATAAATAATGCTTATTAAGGATAGATCATTTCAATGGAATACTATGCGAATTGTAAGGAAACTCCTACTAATACTGAATTGAAATGTAACTTACCTGCTCCAAACGTTAGTAAATGTCGGCTGATGAAGTTTTTTCCCGAAAAGGGAATTTAGAATTGACATTATGATAAGAAATACGATCTTTCAGTTTTATACAATGTAATTTAAAATTTTAATTTTCCCATCATAGCTAATCTAAAATTTACCCCAATGCCATTTTTTGTGCCTATAAAGTCAAGCTCAAGGATCTAGTTCATGCCGATATGATACCGCTTAGAAATGGATTTTTTTTCCTGAAGTCAGAAGCTTCGAGCCTGTAGATTTTTTACTAATCAAAACATTGAATTTGTGAAAACACGCCTTCACACGTGCTCGGACAAACATGTTTTGGTTGTTTATGAACAATAACTTGAATGAAATCGACCTCTCTCTGATCATTATATTTGTTTTTATAAACCGCCAAATTTGGGTGACCATTACACAACCCAACGATTTTTCTTGATCATATTATTATAAACGTTTGACTTTACACATAGTTTTCTGTGTTTGGTTCTATCGATCAAAGGGGGTAGAACAGTGGGTCTAGATATTTTATTAAGACACATACCATCGATAGTAAAGCGTGTGCAGTTAGCTTTGTCAAACCAATCACTGCCAATATTTAAAATATGACGGACTGTCCGAGAGGCGTGGGGTTATCTAAAGGTCTATTATCTGAACTCCAGTGTTGTTGCCTTTGACATATCGCTGAGTTTGGTTATTTCAAACAATTAAAACAATTGTTATCAATAGACATTTGGTCATCAGCATTGGTTTTTTCTTTGGAATTGCATGTGTTTCTTTTCCATTTAAATTTGTTTGTAATTTTTAAAGAACATTTTTTTGGTATCAAGTTCCTAATCGTAAAGATAACAAACCTTGACGACAAAATTTAAAAGAAACGTCAATGAAAAACGGAGAGATATATAAGGGGAGAAGACCAAAATATAAAGCCCTTCCCAAACTTAGGGAAAAATTTCCAAATTTTTAATGAGGCAGGTCATCTATTAGATTGCTGGGGGGGTCCTTTGACCTCCCATAGTAGTTTAGGAGGTCACGCTAATGTCTTCTATCCCTTTTAAATTTTGTTTTTCTAGTTTGCTTTCTGTCTTTGTCTTGAATAGGGTCAACTTAGTTTTGTCCCAAATCCTGTTCGGAGCCCTTAGTTATAGCGTTGGGAGAAGGTATTTTTTTCCTTGTTATTTCTCTGATATGTATTGTAAGTTAAAATATTCTGTTGTGGTGGAATTTTTTTCCTTGTTATTTCTCTGATATGTATCGTTAGTTATATATTCGGGTTTGGGTGTGTTCTGTATACGTTTGAGTGTATTCCTCTTTGTGGAAATTTTCCTGTTCTGATGACTAGATCAGATGTCTCGATCAAAGTACAGTGATGGTATTTTCTCGAATCTATACATATCCCATATTTGAACCAAATTCCCCTTTCTCTTACTTTTTATATAGGGTGCTTTGATTGTAAATCATAATATTTGACTATTCCAATTTCTTCTTTTTACTGTCGCTGATAAAACCTAAATGTTTTGCAAGCGCCGTAAAACCATTAAAAACAACAACCAAACATCTATCTATTTTAATTTTCATTTTTTTTTTTTTTTGCACAACGACATTTTCAATTCATTTTACGCCGATCGCGAAAGTATATTATATTATATAATGTATTATATTATATGCATTATATTGCACATACTGCATTAATTATATTTATTTCTATTAATAATGTTGCACTATATTAAAACAATACTAAACAATCTCATCTATCATTTCATCTTATTTTCCTCCGAAATCAGATATAACTATACCGACGTACATATATGTACATTATATAAGGTCGGCATCCGAATATCCTTAAAGGGCCTAGTTTTTAAATTTGTTGTATTGGACATTTGCGTATTTTTTAATTTTTTTTTTTAGATTTCCATTACCAACCGATGACGAGCCCGTAAGGAATTGGGCCCACAGACCTGCAAATAAGTGCACGTCGAAACTATACGGGTGTTTTGCTCTTGGCAAAATAAATATTTCACAAATAAGTAATGAAATTTTTTTTTGCCAAGTTTAGATCAGACAAGCGTCTTTTTAATTTCCCATCAGAGTGTTGCTGTCTTTAGGTTACATTCTGGGAATATTCGTCCACTTCTCTTTTTAACCACTAATATGGTTACAGAATAAGAATAATGTAATGGGCTGTCTCTTTTTGCGGCTATTGGTCTTGTGGAAAGAACTCGCTTTCGGATCGGAAGGTCCCCGGGTTCGAGCCTCGCTCGGCGCATAGTTGAGTCCTTGAAAAAAGACTCTTTACTCACATTCTCTCACCGTACTAGGGTGTTTAAAATGGTACCTGGCCGTTTCCAGCGTTGTCTCTGTCCGAAAAAAAAGTAATATCGCCTAACAGGCGTCATGTCACGTCCTAAAAATTTTTTAAGTGTTGCGTT
>NW_027624560.1:0-8061 GCF_034508935.2 Berghia stephanieae | reverse complement strand
TTACCCCAAAAAGTAAGAGGGGGTTTTTTTCCCTTTTCCTTCGTTTTTTTTTTTTTTAATGTTGAACCCTTTTTTAAAAGAAAAATTAAAGGTCCCCAAATTTTAACCAAATAGCCACCCCCTGAGTGATGTAAAATTTCGGCTCCAATCTCATTGGGAAAAATAAAACAAGTCTTCCGGGGATTGGGAAAATTTTCATTGTGAAAAGGGCATTGGTTTCCGGGTGATGAATCTTTTTTTTTTAATCTAAAGTAGCTGGTTGTCTTTTAAGGAAAATCCACCCTCGCTCTTTTAATCTCTCCAATCCTTGACTCGGCCCTTTTTTTCTGTACTAAAATGTCGACAACTAAAAATTCAATATGTAATCTTTGATTTTTTCTTTATCCCGGAGGGTGGTTAAACTTCCAAAAAGTTTTAAAACCGAATCGGATGCGGTGACGTCACAACTTTTCTGCCATCGGTTTGATAGATTGTATAAGGGAAACCTTTTAAAAAATTTGACATAACCTTTTGCCTCATAGAATATATATAATGCAATTCAATGATTTAGGGGTAAAAGGGGCAATCACGTTAAAACGTATTAATTCTGCATTGTTAAAAATTTTGCCCTAAAAAAAAAAACAAATTGCCCGAAGGGGGGGGCTCGAAACGTGACTTTCCAAATCACAGTTTGTTGCCCAAACCTGGGTATTTTCGCTTGCCTCATTACTAGGGAGTTCAGATAAGCAAAAAAAAGTTGGTTCGAATGAAAAGATGTGGCAGGTTACAGAGAAATTGGTGTCAAATTTGGTAAAAAATTTGTTTATGAAATAAAAACCCCTTAAACGATGAAAAAATTTATCAATTAATAATAGAGAAAAACAGAGTCAGTAAAGAGAATTGAGGAATAGCCCGGAAGGTTGTAAAAAGAGCCTTTTAGGTCATGAGAGGCAACGTAGTATGGGAAAAAATCAAATTTTCTTTATGAGGAAATTACGATTTAAGTATTTCAGCCTCAACCCAAATTGGTATAAATCAAAAGGCAATAGACATGACCCCAAAATTGCCCTTCCCCCATAACATCAAAATATCGTCGCCGGCATTCCCAGAAGGGAAAAATAGAAAATTCATTTCAAACATGATGTCGATGTCAATGGAACCCCCCCCATGTTGTCCAAAATGGGGCTATTTGGGGTTAAAAATCTTGCCCAAGGAAAAAAAAAACAAAGTGCCTAAAGCGGGGTTTGAACCCCGGTCCCTTTCCCGGGGTCACAACATCGGCCACTTTATATGATTGATTATTCTACATGAAACTTTATTTAAACCATTAGTTTTTGCCCCCCCCCCCCCCCCCCCCCCCCCCCCCCCCCCCCCCAAATCCCCCCCCCCCCCTCCCCCCCCCCCCCCCCCCCCCCCCCCCCCCCCCCCCCCCCCCCCCCCCCCTCCCCCCCCCCACCCAGCCTAGCCCCTCTCGTAAAACAAAGAACGACTACCGAAAATTTTTTCCCTGACAATTTGTTGCCGTTTCTCTGTGACGTCATTTCCGGCATTTCCCTGTTGTTGCTTTGTTTTCCCTGAATTGGACTGACGTTTCAGTTTTTTTGCCATGACGATGAGGCGACAGCCAAATAATGAGGATTGATGTTAAAGATGATCACCTGAAAAAACCTTGTTCATCCTGAAAGTCAGATCGTTTTTTTAAAAACCCATAGAAAGATGCGCGTTCTTTTCCAAAACGGGGTCAATTTTTGCTGAAAACCCCATTTGAGACAATGAGCAAAATTGAAATCGGTGCGAATAAAAGAATAAATAAAAGAGCGATCAATTTATTGTCCCCAGTGAAAAAAAGCTTTGAATTTTAAAAGGGGATGGGAAAAACACATGCGCGGGCAAAAAGAAAATACTTGTTATCATACAAAGGTTTGGAAAGGGTTCAGCCCGATTAGATGCCCAAACCCTGACAAAAGGGGGGTTTTAAAAAAAGCCCCAGATTGAGTAAGTTTCTAGAAAAACGTAAAAAATTTGCCTGATATTCAAAAAATCCAAAAAAAGAAAAACTGAAATCAGAAATGGAAAAACCCATGGGGGTTCGGTTCCCCGTCTTTCAGACCCCCCCCATTGGGAAATAAATGTTTGGGTGTTTATAGCATTGGTGATGGGCCGTAACAGTTGAAGAATTGAGGTGCAGTTTTTACCTCTTGATTTAAAAGGGAGTGTCCGTCTGATAACCCTTTGGTGGAAAACTCGTCGAATTTATTACTACTTTTTAAGTTTTTTCTGTTTCTAAAAATAAATGTTAAAAATTATGATGGGCTTAATGTCTATAAAACGTATAAACTGAAAGAAAAAAATGATTGTCTTTTTTAAACATTACATTAGAAAGGGGGAGGGGGGTGATGACCCCCTGATATGATAACTTGGGATGGCAATGAGGGAAGACAAAGGGGGTTGCAACAGGAAATTATGAAAAAAGGATGATGTGATGATTTTTTGGATGAGATAAAAGATGTGTGTGAGGAGGGGTGATGATGATAGTAAGGTGTTGATGATGGGAAAAATAAAGATGTTTGATGTGAGATGAGAAATGTTTGTGATGGAAAAAATGTGATGGATGGTGAGGAAAAAATTTCAAGGGGGAAGGGATATTTATTCACTAAAACTTTTTCGTTTTTTGGGATTTTTTTTTTTTTGTTTTTTTTTTTTGGGCCCCACCTTTCTAATTTTTTCCACAACTATTTTTTTTTTTTTTAAAAGCGGTGAAAAGGAAAAAAGGGTTTTTAGAAATGTCAAACCCTGGTGATATCATTTATTTTTTGTTTTTGGTTTAAAAAATGGGGGAAAAATTTTTAAAAAAACTATATTATACGAGTGGGGTTTTTTCACAAAACCCCCAAAATTAGTTTTCATTTTGGGATCAAATTTAAAAATCTACCCCCCCCGAAAAAATTTGAGCGTCTAACTATATAATTTTCCAAAAAAAATTTGGTCCCGTCTTTTTTCGAAATTTTTCCCTCAAAAAATTTGGTCAGCAAAAGGGGAATTTTTTGAAAATTTTTCCCTTTGAAACCGGGAAGGGAAAAAAAAAAAGGATTAACATTTTTTTTTTTTTTTTTTTAAAAAAGGATCAAGTCTATTTTTTTATTTTATTTTCTGCAAGAAAGATTCAGTTGTTTGAACCTTTTAAAGGGTTTTTTAAAATTTTAAAGAAGGGGTTTGGGGTTATGTGTTTTTTTCAAAAAATTTAAAGGGAAGAAAAAAGAAAAATTTGGGGGGCTTGTTGGAAACCCCCCCTAACCCCTTTGGTAGTTAAATGTGTTTGCACTATTTTTTTTTTTGATTTATTTTTTTTTCGGGAAAAAATTTTGGGATTTTTTTAAATTTTGGTTTGATCCCTTTTATCTTTTTTTGAGTAACAAAAATCATCTGATGAAAAAAAAAAAGAAAACCATTTTTTGGAAGGGGAACCGTTTTTTTTCTAAAAGGGGGCCCGGGGCGCCCCTTTTTTAAAAACAAATACTCTTTTTTCAACCTTAAAAAGGGGTTGGTCAGAAAAAGAAATATTTTTTTAAAAATTTCCCTTTGTTAAAATTTTTTTAAAAAAATCAGGCGACCCAGGGGGGGGGGACAAGCCCTTGATCCAAAAACCCACCTATGTGCATGGAGCACAGGGGCACGTTTTTGGAGCGCTTCTCCCCCCTTTGTTTTTTGGGGTAAAAAGTATACTCCCCATAGGGACAATAAGGGTACTGGTTTTGGGAATGATTGTAAGATTTGGATGCAGCACTTTTAGAAAAAAAGTCTATTTCCCAAAAGGATCCCTTTTCCAAAATTTTTTTGGGAAAAAGAAATTTTTTAAGTTGCTAAAAAGAAAGGGGAAAATTTTAAAAAATTAATTTTAAAAAAAAAACCCTTTCACCCACCCAAATTATAACTTTTTTTTGTCTGTAACCCACGTATTCTATATTTTTATTTTCAAAAACACGTTTAAAAATTTTGTGAATGAATCAATCAACATTTGGGGGGCATTTCCTTTGAAATCTAAAATTAAACGAGGTAATTTTTGGGAAAAATTAATGTAAAATTCCAAAAACCCAAATATATAAAAGGGAAAATTATTGCATAGTCCCCTAAAAAAAAACCCTTTTCAAACCCAACAAAAAAAATCGGGATTTAAGAAAAAAATTTCTTAAATTTAAGCATCCCCCCCCCCCCCCCCTTTTCCCCAATCAAAAAAAAACCCAAAAAAAAAACCTAAAATTTTTCCCCCTTTTAAATAAATCAAAAAAAAGGCAACCCTTTTTTTTTTTTTAAAAAAAAAGAACGAAATTGCTTTTTCCCCGTTACAAAGGGGCTTAACCCCAAACAATTTTTCTTCCCATTTACTGTTTCGCCCCCCTTGCCTATTTTTTTTTTTTATAAAAAAAGGCCCCCTGTTATCCCAAAAAAACCTCCAAAAAACAAACACAAAAAGGGGCCCCATTTGTGGTTTTTTTTTAAAAAATTTTTACCCCTTTAAAAAAGGGGAAGTGCATCGCAAAAACCGACGACACGATGCATTTTTTTTAATCATCCCTTTTAAAAAAAAATTTGGGGCAAAATAGGGTCAGGATTTTTGGGCTTTTTTTTCCCCCGGGGTAAGGCAAGCCCCCCAAGGGTTGGCTAGGGGTTTTGGGTTCCCCTTGTCAGGGGTTGATTTCAGGGGCCTAAATATACTTTATTTTAAATTTCGTTTCCAAAAAAAAAAAAAACTTAAATTTTAAATTTCAAATAATATTTAATAAAATATACGATAACTGAGCCTTTTTTAAAAATTTTTGCTCGGTATGTTGATTGAAGTACTAAAGGCTTTTACTGTTAAAAAGGCATCTATATATCAATAGCTCGATAGGCATAACAACAAAAGGTCACAGAGGACCTATCAATTTCGTGTTAATTATTTTTCCCAGTACATGCTAACCACAATTTTGTTGCCACATCTCGCGTACTGCCAGCCCAGATCATTCTGCTCCGTCTCTGAATATGATTGCAACAAGTATCCTTCAAATGTCTATGACCTGCACAATTTGAAAACAATAACAACACCATATTCGAATATTCAATTATTTAACATGCCGTTCAATAAACACGGCCGCACATCTTTTGGATGTTTGTTCAAGACGATTGGACGTTCTCCTGGGAAAGGAGTGACCTCCTCACCTAACACGTGCGTAAGAGCTCCTTCCTGGAGCTGCCAAAAATTTTCCATCAGACGACGAGCGAATGGAGCGGGTCGGTGTAGAGAACTTCAGTTTGATAAGTTGGGAGTTAAATCAATCAAATATAGCAAGTCTTACTTGTAACTTTACACACCTATCACTAACGACCAAAAAAGTCAATTCTATTATTTATGAGTAGTTCATACTAAAGCGTGATTTGCAAGATACTTTACAAGTGGTATATTTTTAGTCACGTAAAAAAACAAATCAAGGGAAGTAACTCAACAAAATGGAATTAAATTTCTCAAAACAGTGTATGTGAATTGTTTTACATAAAACAAAATGAATTTTTAAAAACTTCTTTACAGTCTTTATATTATCAATAGTGTACAAGTAATAAAATATTAAATATAGTTTGGCTTAACTTGAACTTACGTGAACTATGGCTGACCTTCAGACTGTTGAATTGATATCAAAGTCGAACGGTAAAAAAAAAGATATTTAACCTACTAACCATGACAAAAATAAACTTCCACAATAATGTGAAAGAAATTGATTTCTTTTACCAAACCGCGACTCCACTACAATTGGCGATAAGTCAATCAAATTTTGTTTGTTTTCTGTGCTTGGAAGTTTTATTCAAACAAACAAACGTCATTATTTGAGCAGTGAGGTTAGACAGAAAATGCCAGCTTTGGGACCCCTACGTAAAATCCCAAATTCAACAATTTGTGGGGCTATGTGAATTTGTGGTATGACACTCGCTTTCGGACCGGAAGCTCTTGGTTGGAGCCTCACTCGGCGCATATTTGAGTAATTGTAAAAGGCTCTTTACTCACATTCTCTCACGTACTCAGGTGTAAAATGAGTACCTGACCACTAACAGCGTTATCTCTGTCCGAAAAAAGTATAATATCGCCTCATGCGTCATGTCTTGTCCAAAATGTTAAATGTTGCTGTTGGACTAGGAACCCTTGTAAAGCGCTTTGAACACGTTTAGTGGATATTGCGCTATATAAAAAATCTCAATTGTAAATCTTAACAATTAGAAATGTTCCAAAGACGAACTGTTAGATATACAACAGGAAACTGCTGTTTTACCTCGAGTGTAAACAACAGTTTTAAAAGAGCCTCGCTGGCAGTCTCTTCACTTGAGGAGAAGACATTCTTATCTTACAATGACGCACAAGATAAAACACTCGTTCGTAGCAATCTCCAAGTCAGAATCTCAAAACACCAACACGTTTACTAAAACGCTTTCATTCCACTTTCTTGCAGCGCGAACTACCGGACATTCGCATTCTTCCAGAGTACGATCACGAACTGGAACAAACTTCCTGCAGATTTCACATTAGAGCCAAACTTAGATACCTTCAAAAACCTCCCTCCCTCTTGCACTTCACGTCATGACATTATTCATCAAAGTCATATTCATCTCCGTTTCAAATAATTATCATAGATCGTTAATAGTAATAATAATAATAATAATAACAATAATAATAATAATAATAATAATAATAATAATAATAATAATAATAATAATAATAATGATAATAATAATAATAATAATAATAATAATAATAATAATAATAATAATAATAATAATAATAATAATAATAATAATAATAATAATAATAATAATAATAATAATGATAATAATAATAATAATACTAATAATAATAATAATAATACTAATAATAATAATAATGATAATAATAATAATAATAATAATAATAATAATAATAATAATAACAATAATATTGATAATAATAATAATAATGATAAGAAAAGAAGAAGAAGAAGAAGAAGAAGAAGAAAAGAAGAAGAAGAAGAAGAAGAAGAAGAAATAAAAATAATAATAAAAATAATAATAATAATAATAATAATAATAATAATAATAATAATAATAATAATAATAATAATAAATAATAATAATAATAATAATAATAATAATAATAATAATAATAATAATAATAATAATAATAATAATAATATACTTTATTCATCCAAAAATTGGAAATCGTTTACAGACGTGGTATGCAAAAAATGTATAACTATAAAGTTAGGAATTATCGCGACAATATATATATATATATATATATATATATATATATAATATATATATATATATAAATATATATATATTTTGTATTAGATCTCTATGTTTATTTTTTGTTTTGTTTTGTGTTTTTGTTGTTGTTGTTCTTGTTGTCCTTCCATGTGATTTATAATTTTGATGATTAACAAGTTAAAATTAGTTGACCTCATCTGAACTTATGTGACCTACGGATGACCTAATAGCAGTTTAATTGACATTTTAATCGAACGACAAATTGTTTTAAGAAATTTAAGTTCCAACATGTTCAGTAAAATAAAATTTCTCAATGAAATTACTCCACTACAAGGGACATTACGAAATCATAAATCCAATGTACTTGGGTTTTCTTCATTATACTGAATTGGCCTCCCTTGTATGGCCAGATGTTTTCAAATAACGTTGAAGTCGTTGCATACAATTCTCAATATGTTTCATTGAATAGTGGCACCATTCAAATCTTAGCTGAACGTATTACGTACAAATTTGGGGGTCTGATAATCGAAAGCAAATATGCGTTGGAATCAACATTGTTATAACCTATAAATTTGAAGAGTGGTTTTCCAAAAATTCCTTACTCGTTTTTTCCCATTTTGAAAATATTAACGATTATGTCCCCTAAATTTTCTCATTCGGTCTATTGTTTTTATCGTACTATTTAAACTTCAAATTCACAAAATTTTAAGGAAATGCTTGTGTAACAGGAAAGAGCTTTAATTTTGTTTAAGTACGAGCGACCGGCCTCTATATCTTGGACAAGGGCATATTGAACCCTTGTATCTCAAGGACAAA
>NW_027624559.1:0-8058 GCF_034508935.2 Berghia stephanieae | reverse complement strand
ATTTTTCATATCATCATTTTCTTTTATCATCATCACATCATCATCTCATCATCATATCATCATCCACTTTTCTTCTTCTATTAATTATTATCATCACCTTTTCATCTTCTTTTAACATCATCACATTAAAGATAACATAGCACAATAACAAAAGAAAAACAACACAAACTTTTAAAAAGAAAAAACAAACAAAAAAAATGAACGAAAGAAAAACAAAAACAAAAAATTTAAAAAACAAATTAAAAACCACACCCCCGGGCCCCCCCCCCCCCCCCCCCCCCCCCCCCCCCCCCCCCCCCCCCCCCCCCCCCCCCCCCCCCCCCCCCCCCCCCCCCCCCAACCCCCAACCCCCCCACCCTCACAAAAAAAAAAAAAAAGCAAAAAAAAAGGGGACAAAAAACCCCTTAAAAAACTCCCCGGGCCCTTTGGGGAATTCTGATCAGGTGATTTTGTGGTATTCGGCATTAGCAATTTCGTGGGGTGTTGACAATGACAGTTGTAGCAAGTGTGTGACAAAACAAAAAGAAAATCGTGACAGTTGTGGCAATTGTCTGTAGTTTTGATAGTAAAATAATATTTGACAGTTTTTGTGATAGTTTTTTAAACATATCGTGAAGCGTGACAGTAATCCTATAGTTGCGGAACAAAGTCGTATATTTTTGGGGCAATTTTGTCTGTATTTTTGGATAGTAGCGCGATATTTGTGGCATTTTTTTAAGATAAATGTGTTTTCTTTTGTGGTAGTATCTTGAGTATTGGGGTATTGTTTTTACAGTTTGGTTGAAATCGTGATAATAATGCGTAATCCTGTAATTTGGCAGTTTTCTTTATACTTGGGGAGTAGTATCGAGACAGTTGGGGGCTATAACGGAAGTTTGGCAGTAGTCGCATAGGTGGGGGTACATTTCCTGAATTTTGTGGCGAAGGGGGACCTTGACGAATGGTGTTTTTTCTTTTTGCGGTTGGACAATAGGGGGGGAAAGGGGGAATTCCCCAGGGGGGGGGGAAAAATAACATTTATTAAAAATAGACCTAAACCCCCCCCCAATTTTTTTTTTTTTCCTCCTTCTTTCCCCCCCCCCACCTCCACTCTTTTTTTTACTCCCCATTTACACCCCATACCCCCCCCCCCTTTTTTTTTTTCTTCTTCTTCTTCTTCTTTCTTCCTTTTTTTTTCCCTTCTTTTTTCCCCTTTTTCTTTTTTTCTTTTTTTTTTTCTTTTTTTTTTTCTTTTCTTTACTATTTTACTTTAAACACAACTACTACTACTACAAATTACTACTTTTAAAACTACTACAAAATTTTACCTACCCACCACCCCCCCCACCACTACCACACCACCCACCACTACTACACACACTACACTATTTTAATACATACTAACTACTTACTATTTACACCTACTAATTCCCTACTAAAAATTTGGGGGGAATGGGGGGGTAACTTACTCGGTAGTGGGGGGGCAAATTCATGTCATTGCCTTTGGGTTTAAAAATTCCAGAATCCCGTTGGTTGATTCATGTAGCCCCAAACCAGCGTTTGGTTCAAAAACAAAGAAAATGGTATTTTTTTATTCTTCATGCAGGCAAACTTTTTCACAGTCATGTAAATCAGAAAATTCAAAAAAAAGTCAATTTATAATTTTTTTTCTCCTCGGGGATATATTTTTTAAAGTCGTCGGAGAAGTTTTCCAAAAAAAAGGGGCTTTCCGCCATTTTCCGATATTTCGAGCCATTATTAATTACTCAGCGTCATTAGGGGGGAAACGCACGAAGGGAAGCGAAAAATTAAATGGAAATCAGGTTTCGGGGAAAAAACCAATGATGAAAATTTCTTTTTCTTCCCCCTTTTTCAGTCTTTGACACAAAAAACGTGATCACTCCTTTGGCCCAACATTGAAACTTTTTTAATAAACAAAACCCAATTTTTTCCCGTCCCCTTTTTTTCTCAATTTTTGACTCATATTCCTCCTTTGCTCCTCACCCCCTCTCTTCTTCTTTCTTTTCTTCTTTTTTCTTCTTCCTTTTTTCCCTTTCTTTTTTAACAAAACAACAAAACAACTACACAAAATACTACTAAACTACTACTACTACTACTACTACTACTACTACTATACAAACCAATTTATACTACTACTATACTATACTAAATACACTATTTTACTACTACACTTTCCCTTTTTCTACTCTAACTACTACCACTATAATTTTCTACAAACCTATTTATATCTATACTACCTACTACTACTAACATTCCAGATATTTTTTTACTGTTAGAGATATTTTTTTTGGGTCATTTTAATTGTTTGTAATTGATCTTTCTGTACTGTATTATCTAACTCTTTGTTTTAATTTTTTTCTTTCCGATCATGTCGATTTAAATGTTGAATATACCCTATATTTTTGCATGGCACTCATCCGAATTTACTTTTTGCTTCACACAACTACTACTACAAACCACCACCACCCCCCCCCCCCACCACCACCACCCCACCACCCCACCACTCCCTTTACAATACTACTAACACTACTACACTACTTTAAACTATTACTACTACTACTACTACCACTACACTACTACTACTACTTTCTCTATTTTACTTGCTGCTACTACACTACTACCTACTACTAACTACTAAACTACACACACTTTTTACTAACTAACACACTACTAACTTACAAAACTATACTACTACTACACAACTACTACTAATTTATTAAACTATTTACTATCTACTCTCTACTTCTACTTACTACTACTTACTACTAAAACACTACACTACTACTACTACTGTCATGATATTGTTTAAACTTTTTTAAAGTATTTCTTTTGTCATTTTAAATTTTTGTAATTTTTTCTGGTCTGTACTGTATTATCTAACTCATTGTTTTTTTAATTTTCTTTCCAATCATGTCGTTTTTAAATGTTAAAAATTTGGGGCCTATATTTTGCAGGGGCCTCATCCAAAATTACTTTCAATTTTCACAAAACCCCAAAACACTTACTAAACCACCAAACCCCCCCACCCCCACCACCAAACCACCCCCCCCCCCAACCACCACTACCACCACCCCCCAATACTAACACTCCCCCCACAACACACAAAAACCAACTATTTTACTACACAACTTCTACTCTACAAAACCACAACACAACACATTATTACTTTTTTTACACTTTTATCCTACTACAACTACAACTACTACTACTACTAACTACTAAAACTCCCAAAACTCTACTAACAACTACTATACTACACTACCTACTACACTTACAAACCTACAAACACACTACGACTACTACTTTACACTACAATACTACTACTTAACTACAACTATACTCCAACCACCCCACCACCACCACCACCACCATACCACCACCCAACACTACACTACTATTTATTTAAACTACTACAAAAACCCTAAAAACTACTATAAACTCACTACTTTTGACTTTGTATATAGGGTGAAACTTACTCGGTAGTTGAGAGGTCAAATTCCACGTCATTGCCATTGGTTAAATTCGCTAGCTCCCCCTTTGTTGTTTCATAGCAGCCCAACAATTAAGGGGGAAGTCGAGGTTCGAGAAAAACAAAGATGAAGTTTTTTCTTTTTTCGTCCCAATTTTCGTTTTTTAAAGCAAACTGGTCTACTCCATTTGAAAGATCGTTTTAAAATCTTGTTGGCAATAAAAAATAATGATAAAAATTGGTAGTATCATAATAATAATAATAATAATAATAAAAATTTAATAATAAAAATAAAAAATAATAATAATAATAATAATAAATAATAATAATAAATAATAATATTAATAATAATAATAATAAATAATAAATAATAAAAAAAGATAATAATAAAACAATGGTAATAACAACAACAACATCAACAACCCAACGACAATAATACTACTACTACTACTACTACTACTACTACTACTACTACTACTACTAATTTCTACTACTACTTATTTACTAACTACTAATACAACTAAAATAATAATAATAATTTAATAATAATGTACCTAAATAATAATAATAATTAATAATAATAATAAATAATTTTAAAAATAATAATTAATAATAATAAAATATGATAACGATGATGATGCTGCTGTTTGTTTGGTGCTGTTGCTGATGATGCTGCTGCTGCTGCTGCTGCTGTGTTGATGATGATGATAAAGATGATGATGATGATGATTGATGATTGATGATGAAGATGATGTTGATGATGATGACAGGAAAGAGAGCACCTGAAGAGAAGACAGAGAGAGAAAGCGATGAATGAAAAGATAAGCAAGCCATCATATTTTCAGAGCAACTTAAAAAAGAGGAGTGGAGAGACATGAACACAACGCTACCATCATTGATTAAAATGTGCTTTGAGACCTTCACTTGTAAAGGGTAAGGGTCTTCACCCAAACCTATGTGTTTTTGAGATCTTAAATTGAAAGGGTACGGGGCCTACATCAACACCGATGTGCTTTGAGACCTTCACTTGTAAAGGGTAACGATCCTACATCAACACCTATGTGCTCTGAGATCTTTCACTTGTAAAGGGTAACGAAACCTACCATCAAAAACCTATTCGCTCTGAGACCTTCACTTTTTAAAGGGTAACGAGCCTAAATCAACACTATGTTGCTTTGAGACCTTCACTTGTAAAGGGTAACAACCTACATCAACACCAAATGTGCTTTGAGACCTTCAATTGTAAAGGGTAACGAGCCTACATCAACACATATTTGCTCTGAGACCTTCATTTGTAAAGGGTAACGAGCCACATCAACACCTATGTGATCTAAAAACCCTTTCACTTGAAAGGGTAAGAGCCTACATCAAACAATTATGTGCTCTGAGACCCTCACTTGTAAAGGGTAACGAGCATACATCAATACCTATTGTGCTTTGAGACTTTTCACTTGTAAAGGGTAACGATCCTACATCAACACCTTACGCTTTAAAGAACGTTGACTTGGGCAATATCAAAACCCCTCCTTACCAACCATAGGATAATCGTCACATTCGTTACGATCCAGTCAACATTTTACTCATTCTGATTTCTTTTTACATCATAAGATTTGAACAAAAAATGTTTGCTATAGTTTTAAGTATATTAACACTGTGTTGAAGAGATTGTTTAAGTAGAACAACATAGTTTTTATGTATTAGCAAGAACTAACGCTTTTGTGTTTGAGTGAAATAAATCTATTTTTATATAGGTTGTTTTGTGAAGTTTTGAGGAAAATTCCAGGAACCACAGGTTACAATAGAAGCTAAGTACCATACAATCAAAGCCCCGACGGTGAAACATATTATATGCAGGCTGACATCCGAGCCCACTTATGGCCTATTTTTAACATTGTTTTTAATGGCCAATATTTTTGCGTCATTT
This sequence comes from Berghia stephanieae, assembly GCF_034508935.2. Taxonomy (NCBI): domain Eukaryota; kingdom Metazoa; phylum Mollusca; class Gastropoda; order Nudibranchia; family Aeolidiidae; genus Berghia; species Berghia stephanieae. The sequence continues at coordinate 2,665 of NW_027624559.1, read as the reverse complement.
TTTTTGAGAATCCCAATACAACAATTGAGCCGATAAGGAAATTTGAGTTTTCAGATCCGTGAATAAGTGCACGTTCGATCAGACCATAACATCGCCAAGAAATAAAGCAATAACTTGAACTCTTTTGAGATTTTTAGTTTTTGTCTGTTAATTACAACTGAATCTGGCGGTTAGTCTTCTTTTTTTCTGGGTTTCCATGCCTGGCCCGGGCTTCGGATACTGCAAAAAATTTTCTCTCTCCTTTTTCCCCCCTGTCTCTTGCTTTTTCAAACAGCTTTTGGGAAATTTTTTTGGGGGTTGGTGAAGCCCTTCAGTTGGTCAAATAGTGTTTTTTTTTGTCCCCCCCGGGGGCGCTTTTAACCGGGTATTTTTCCAAAACCCTTGCCGGGTATTCATTTTTAAATCTTTCCTTACTAGGTGCCCGAAAAAGGATAGTTGTCGACCCCTTTTTTAAAGGGCTTAGTTTCCTTTTTTGGGAAAGTTTTTTTTAAAGCACTTTTCGTTGGGTTTTTTTGTCGGAAATTACGATATTCTCTGCATCCTTCTCAAGCACCACATTTCAAAAGCTTCAATGTTCTTTTGTGTTTCTGCATTTGTAGTCCAGCTTTCGCATCCGTATAACAAGATTGGCCACACGTAGCACTTCAAGACTCGGAATCTAATCCCGAACGACGAATCTGTTTGTTTTTTTCAAAATGTTTCCCAGGTCCATGAAGGCCTTTTGGCTTGAGTGTTATTCTTGCTCGTATGTCTCGGTTACATCTTCCATCTTTTGGGTCATTTATTGAACCTAGGTATTTAAAACTTTCTACTTTGGGTAAGTTGCTCGCCGTGAATCGTTATATTGCAGGTGTTGTTGTTTTCGGGGTTTTTCTGTATTACCATGCATTCCGTTTTGGTGATATTCACTTCCTTTCCCCTTGGCTTCACTATCTACTACCACTTTGTCAACAATCTTTTGAAGTTGGATTTCTGATGTTGCAATGAGTACCGTATCGTCTGCGTATCTTATATTATTTATGTTGTGACCTCCCTACTTTTATTCCCTCCATATTATTTATGCCCCTCATGATTGTTCTTGGTATAGATTAAACAGATCTGGGTGAGGCAACACACCCTTGACGGACTCCTTTCTTAATAGGAATGGAATTTCCTGTAGAGTTTCCGATTTTGATAGATGCCTGCTGGGTTGTAGTATAATGTTTGCATGAGTCTGAGGTCTTTCTCATCAGCGCCAATGGAGTGCAGTTGTTTTAGTATTTCTTCGTGGCGTACTCTATCAAAAGCTTTTTTGTAGTCGACAAAACAGAGTATAGTGGGGTCTGAACCTGTATAGCTCTTTCATTTTAAAACCGGAGGAGGTATAATTGCGTTCCTTGTCCCTCTGTCAGGTTGGAATCCATATTGTTCTTCTGCGATTTCGGGGTTAATCTTATTCCTTAGCCTGTTGATAATTATACGCAACAGTATTTTGTTGATGTGGCTTTATTAAACTTATAGTTCTAAAATTTTCGCATCTGACTGCACCTGCTTTCTTTGGTATTGCTATGAAAATAGAGTTACAGAGATCTTCTGGAATTTTCCCAGTATTGTATATATTTGTTGAATAATATGTGAAGTTCATCAATTGCTAGATCTCCAGGCTTTTAATACCTCTACAGATATTTCATCAGGGCCTGTTGCTTTACCATCCCTCATTCGTTCCATGGCATGTTCAATTTCACTTTTGGTGATGTTTGGTCCGTTTAAATGGTTCTTTTGAATTTCAGTGGGGTTTTCATTTCTATTTGAACATTGTACAGTTCGCCTATGTATTCTACCCATCGGCTTTCCTATATGTTGTTCTTCAAATAGCAGTTCCCCTTGTTTGTTTTGGATACAACTTCCTGCTGCTTTGCTTTTCCTTTTCCCTGATAGTTCTTTTATTCTTTGGTGAGCTTGTTGGGGTTGGGTTTGTATTCTCTTTCGATTTCGCAGCATTTCCAGTCTAGATAGTTCTCGTGCCTCGATGCATTTTGGATTTAATGTGGTTGTTCAATGTTTTGGTATTCTTGCAGACCCTCTGTTGCATTTTCGTCTTTCTTCAAATAGGTTTAGAATTTCATTTGTCATCCATTCCTTTTTGCTGTTTATTTGAGCTATTGGTAAATGCTTTTCTGCAGTTGCTTTGACACACTTTTGGAATATATCAAATTGTTTTTCACATTTTTCGTTATCAGGTTCACTTTGGCTTTGTATCATGAGTGCATTTTCAAATTCTTCTCTCATTTTTGTTTTTATGCCATTGTCTTTGCATAACCTGTAATCCCTCTTTATTCTACCAGCTGTTCTCTGATAGCTTTAAACTTTATCCTTACTGTACAAAAAAAACTGGGACATGGGCACTGTCTACATCGGCGCCTGGGTAGGTTTTGCAATTTAATATGCCATTTCTGAATCTTAGATACTGCTATAAATCATCGGTTCCTTTCGCCCCGGTGATTCCATGTCCGTTCTTCTTTGGGGGTTTTTTGAAACCAGGGTTTTTTGAAATCATTAAATTTTTTTGTTCTACACCAACTGCCCCGAGTTTCCTCGTTCATTTTCTTCTCCGAGTCCATGTGGTCCATTTTTGTCACCTCTTTTGCCCCCCCCTGCAATTTAGCATTTAGGTCCCCCTTTCCAT
>NW_027624558.1:0-8042 GCF_034508935.2 Berghia stephanieae | reverse complement strand
TAAAATCTAATTTGTTTTTTAAGGGATGGGGAGGGGGGGGGGTTAAATCGAAATGAAAGTGTGAATAAGTGCTGGAGCACATTAGAATTAGATTGTCTCTCTTACATCACGGGAAGGGAAATGTCTTAGTTAGGTCACGGGTTAAGCTCTTACTCAGGTCGACAATTTTTCTATTCTATTGTCTTCACACTGGTTTCCAAAATTACCTGAATTAAGATACATAAAAAATGACAGAGAAGAGGGGTGTGGACGTTTCGGGTTTCTCCTTTATAAACAGGCATAGCAATTAATAAGACAGAACATAATATTTCTTATCCTGTCTGTTGATAGAAGGGAGATATCCAAACCATTCGTCTCTGTTAATAATAAATTTGAGATAAAACTTAACATCATTTCTTTCTCTCTTCACGCTTCAAGCATCAATGATAACCGAATTAGAAAAGTTATGCTCAAACCTACATTATTTTTTTGGCTGTGAATTTTTACCACTAATATAATCGGCAGTAACGCAATCGGTTTAATGAAAACTCTTCCAAGCATCTTTTACAAATGAACATTAACACGAAAGAACGAGGACGAAGACATTTATATTTGAGTATAATCAATAGACGTCTATTTGATCATCGAAGTGACAAACTAAGGAGTCTTGTAAATGATGTGAGCATTAAATCGTCCAATAGTCGATTTATCTCTGTGGAATAATAACAGCACATCTGACCAACAATCTAAAATTATGAAGTTGAGCTCCTGTAAAAACAATCTGGAATTTTTAAGGCTATGCTGCATGACTTTATCCTGGTTTGTTTTTTTGGGTTTTTTTTTGGTTTTGTTATCGAATGGACAGTAAAACCGTTTGCCACCCTTATATAGGATGCTAATATGAAATAAAGTACTTTCCGCAACACCTTCAAAACCTTGCCACCCAATCTTTTTGAATGACCTCCATATATTTGAGAGGCGAGTATTCTACATACTGAGTTATCGCAAACCTTACCAAATCCAAAAAGAAAAAAAAACATTCATTTCTTTATAATCTTCTATTCTCTTCTTAAATTCCATCACTCTCCGATAAAACAAAATCGACACCCTATTCAGTTTCTCCAATTTGATCCAGTCTCATTGGTGCAAGGAATGATTATTTACCTTCTACACAGATACTGCTTAGGTAGCTACCAGTAAGTCTAATTGTTCCTACACATTATCTTTAATGAAAGTATTAGAGAGAAGAAGAAAAACAAAGTGGCACTTTGAAGCTTGTTTTGATTTTTCAATATCCAGATCTCCAAATTGCGAGTGCCATTTTCCCAAAAAGACACAATGGCAAAGCTTCTTAAATTTTCTAACACATTGGAACGAATCTTCGTGTGTCTTTTGACTCTTCATAAACTACTAGCAAGGGGGATTCCTAAGCAATTATAATATTCAAAACGATATCTAATTACGTCTCCGACAGTACAACTCAACAAAATGTGTAACTAGGTCAGGATGGCAAAAACAATCCATTGTCATAGCAACAAAATGACCGCCTTGAGTTGTGGCTTGTCTAGCTGTGGATAAACTCGATCATCAATTTTTGTTTTGTTTTTATTCCTGTTTTTTTTTCTTTTTTCTTTTCTTTTTTTTTTGTTTAACACTAAATAACCATCAAGAGACAAATCAACTTTGAAATAAAGCATATGGATAATGTGATACAATCAACACTTTGTTAAACAAAAACCAAGGCTGAAAAGTCATCAAAAGAAAAACTTACGCATGTTGATGTAAACCAGAAAAATTAAGAGGATTATTTTGGTTGTTCCGTCCTTAAAACAAACTCACTTACCGACTCAAATCATCAATCAAAATTATAACATTGATCTTGTTTATCCTCGTTTTAAACTATACCCATCTCAGACACGAAATAATATGGTACCTATATAAGATATCTATGTGCTTCGTGAACTTTTTAATATTTCGTAAAATCTTTAGAGACCCCATTATCATCGAAATTTGTGTGCTGTTTTACAACCAAGTGTCAAAATTTTGATCACACTCAAAGCTCAAAACGTGAATTTGGTGAGCTTTTTTTAAATGCTCTCACCTATCAAGAAACCGACATTAAAATAAATTGATACAAATAGAGAAAGGATGTTTGCCAGAGTCGGTTTATTACATTTTTTTTCACTCCTATAAAGTTTCGTAACAGCATTTTGATACCTTTAATGTAAACATTTTATTATTGGAGGGGTATATAAATAAAGCCAAAACGTTCCCCTCTTATCGATACCAAATTTAGCTGTGTCAGGATTGTTTTGTTGTGTGTGTGTTGTTTTTTGTGTGTGTTTTATTTTTTTGGGTTTTTCTTTGGGAAAGGGGGGGGGGTTCTTTTCTTTTTATTGATACAGTTTTTGTTTATATTTTTGCTTGATTTATTTTAGTTTAGCTTTGTTTTGTTTTTGTTTTTTGTTTTTTGTTTTATTTTGTATTTATTTTTGTTTTGTTTTGTTTTTGTTTTTTATGGCTGAAGTATCAATGGTTGAATGACCTGTTATAAAATGTAATAACCTCGGAGTGTGAGGCAAAAATGTGTTTTTTCTGCCACAAAAATGACGTCTTTTGTTGGACCTACTATCTATCCTCATCATCATCATCATCATCATCATCATCATCATCATCATCATCATCATCATCATCATCATCATCATCATCATCATCACTGCCTTTTTCACCCTGGGTCAGGGTATAGGCCACAGACAAACAGTTTCCATCCTTCTCTATCCTGAGCTAATTTTTTTATCTCGTTCCATGTCTTATCACTTCTCTGTATATCACCTTCTTTAATTCTTCTCCATGTTCCTCGTGGCCGCCCCCTTGCTCTTCTGCCCTGAGGATTCCAGTCCAATACTTTCTTTGTTATAGTGGAGTCATTCTTTCTAAGGGTGTGTCCAATCCACCTCCATCGTCTATCTATCCAATAAATTATTTTCTTTTAATCGATTTTCTATTTATTTATCTAACCAGATATCGATTGTCTATCAATGTGTCTGGTTTTTAAGTGATGTTAATGTTTTTATGGGTTTTTGTTATTGGATGAAGAAGGGTTTTGAGCCCGAAACGTTCAATGCCTTAATTAAGAAGAGATTAATTTTTGTTGATCAGGCTTTAAATGATTAAAATTCTTTATTTCTCATTATTTCGACGTTTAACTATATTTTCTTCATCTTGTTTATACGATTTTATACCATTTACACGTAATGTGTCACATTTAAGTGAGCGCCATTTTAATTGAAAATATCGAAGTGACAAATGGTTTAGCGGAAAGGAGTACTCTTGTCATCAGTATAAACATTAAATTGTCCCCAATTTTGGGTGGAGTATTAGTAGACGGCTGACTGATGATCGGGAGGTTTGAGGTTTGACCCCCAGTCTAAGCAAGAAGTTTCGTTTTTTTCTCAATGATTTTTCATGCATTCTTCTTTACACTTTGTCTGGTAAAGTTTCGTACCGACCTTTTCTGATTTCGATCTTACACACCAGTGCCTGCTTCCTGATTAATTTATCACTTTGACTTTGATAAAGATATTACCTAAAAAAAATGTGTATATCGTCTTACATCAGTGTCTGCTTGCTAATTTTTCCCTTTGATAAAATCAAATTCGGAAATTTTAAAGAGTTGTTGCGCAGCAAACAGTTTATTTTTCACTCCAATTCAAACAGAATTGATTTTAACACACTGCTGCGTCTTATTGAACCACTAAGAAAAAGGAACACAATAAGTGGTTAGCTACGATTATAAAATAAAGGCAATCTTCAGACGACTGATTGGATCATCTAAATAACATTAAAAATGGAAAGATGTAAGAGAGAAGAGAAATATAAACATGTTGATTGTGAAGAAGGTAACTTAAATGAGCGGACAGATAGCGACATTTGTAATACAAGTAGTGAGGGGGCTTCAAAGGCTTCGATAAAGGATAATAACGATTGTTTTTTTAACCCTGAAAAGAAATTTCAAGAAGATCAGAGCACTAAATTTAATAAAGACACCCATTCCAAAGTAGAAACCATCCAATGCACTGTATGCCAGAAATTTTTTTACAAATATTATTTTAGCAGACACATGACGATTCATACGGGAGAACAACCCTTTCCGTGTCCCGTGTGTGGAAAACGTTACCTCTATAAAGGTTACTTAAATGTGCACATGGTTATTCATACAGGAGAAAAACCATTCAAGTGTTGTACATGTGGAGATCGATTTACCTTTAAAGGTGCTTTGAAACGGCATATGATGATTCATTCAGAAGAAAAAACCCTTTCAGTGTTTTAAATGCGCAAAATGGTTCAGATTGAGTTCACATTTGACCAACCACATTAAGGGCGTTCACTACGGAGAACCGAGATATTTACATAAATGTCAACTGTGCTTGAGAGGATTTCGGTTGAAATATGACATGGAATATCACACACAACATTCTTGTCAAGGACCGTACTATGAATGCGTTCCTTGTGGAATATTATACAATGGAAAAGATTCGCTAACACGCCATCTTAAATCCAAGGCACATACCCGGTCAAAATACTAACATTTCCTTTCACTTTTTTTCTAATTGAACTTTACACGTCAAAATTTTTCAGACAAATAAACTATCCACTATTATCTGATTCTTAAAATGTTTACAATATGTACAATATCATATTCATATTTATTTTTGAGACGTCAGTTTTAATTGTCCTTTGTGGCTACTTTCGAGTTGTGACGTTTTTTAAGCGAAATAAATTTATCAGTTTTTCTTTAAATCTTGAAAAATAAATATAAAATCTCATTGTTCTTTAAAATGCATGGGGTTTGTACAATTCTTTACCTTTGTATTTTGATATTTTGTTTAAGCTGTGCCATAGGCTTTTTTAATTTATTTTCTAGACATCAGATGTCATACTGTGTCTTTTTTAAAGATTATAAACTGAAGTAAGTTAAAATTCTGGAAAGTGTTAATTTTTATATTTCATACTTGGGTACGGTGAAAGAATTTGAGTGAAGAGCTTTTCCCAATGACTTGAATTTGCGCATCCGAAAGCGGTAGTCAAATCATGAACCTATCGATCTGAAGGTGGACCACAAAACCACAGTATCTCTCTCTCTCTCTCCTCTCTCTCTCTCTCTCTCTCTCTCTCTCTCTCTCTCTCTCATATTAATTAATAATATAATAAATAATAATAATAATAATAATAATAATAATATAATAATAATAATAATAATAATAATAAGGACACTAACATTGTACTAAGTCAGGAAGATCGTTGCAATGCTGGTGGCATCCCCTTAATTAATATGATCGAGCACTCTAGTATCTCTACGATTGTCCAGATATATATATATATATAATATATATATAATATATATATATATATATATATATATATATATATATAGTTCAATGCAATAATTTACTCCTGGAACCCAATAAACATGTAGTGTAATGTAAGAGAGCATAATATATGCTCAGCTTAACCCGATTCAGATATACAGTCTGGACGGCCATTATTTAGTTAACAAGGTTTGTTTGGCTTGTGCTCAACGTTTAATCATAAATTCTGACAAATCACACATCATTTACACTTTTCACATTTCAAGCATCATTGATGGCCGAATGGGTGACTTGGGATTTTATATAGCGCAATATTCACTGAACATACTCAAAGGTCTTTATATACAAAGAGTCCCTGGCCAACAGCAACACGCAACATGTAGAAGACATGACGCCTGTTAGGCAATATTACAATTTGTTCAGAGGCAACACTGTTGACGGCCGGATAATGATTTTACACCTGAGTACGGTAAATGAATGAGAGTAAAGAGCCTTTTCCTAGGACTAAACTAAGCGCCGAGCGAGGCTCGACCCAGGATATTCCTATCCAAAAGCGAGTGGCATACTGCAAGACCACATAGCGCAAAATTGACTGTATCTTCAAACTCATATAACTTTCTGTGATGTGAATCAGGTTCAATATTTGTGACGTCACTTCCCTCGTAATGACGCATAGAAACTTAGTAATTTTGAATCCTATTGGTATTGCTAAAATACTCGACAAAAGTGTTTCGTAACATAAAACATTAACTCGGGAGAACAAAGAGGAAGATGTTTATGACCTCTCGTCTCAAAACGGCATTATGTCGGGTTAGAATCAGATGCTAGACATTTAATTGTACACTTAACTGATGAATATCGTGAAATTACTCTTTTAATTGATTTTAAATGATAATGTTTCTCATGGAGAGATTTCATTGACTCATGTAGCCTCCTTAGCCAGGCATGGAACTTGAAGAAGAAAATAAATAGAATTAAAATAGATGTCTTGATCAAGGAGATGACGTTTTGCTTTGATTAATTTAAATTCTATATTTTTCATTTTTTCGACGTTTAACTATGTTTTCTTTATCTCGTTTGATAGACGATTTTGTCTCATTTGATAGGCTCTAAATATCTAAGTGACAAATTGCTGAGCACAAAAGTGTAGTCTTGTGAAAAGCATAACTATATCATCCCAACTTTTGGGTAACCTATATGGTGTAATGGTAGACGTCTGACTGGTAATCAGTAGATTTGATATGACCCTCTGAAACTTGTCTACATAAAAAAAACGTTTCGGTCCTCTAGAAGAACTCAAAAAGACGAGTACCTTCATCTTCAATACAGGTCTCCAGATATAAAGGCATACGAGAAGAAGAAGAAGAAGAAGAAGAAGAAGAAAGGAAAAGAAGAAGAAAGAAGAAAAGAAAGAAGAAGAAGAAGAAAGAAAAAGAAGAAGAAAGAAGGAAGAAGAAGAAGAAGAAGAAGGAGGAGGAGGAGGAGGAGGAGGAGGAGGAGGAGGAGGAGGAGGAAGAGGAGGAGGAGGAAGAAGAAGAGATTTGATATTTGATCCATAGTGCAAGCAAAAAGGGTTTTTTAATTATTTTTCTTGTATTCTTCTCTATGCTTTGTCTGATAGTTTCTGATAGTTACCTTTTCACATAATTTTTATCTGACATTACTGTCTGCTCCGAATTAATTTATCACTTTGATTAAGATATGAAAAAGTACTTACTTACTTACTTATCCTCTTGGTGCTTGATCAGACTGGCACGGTGGAACGCCATCTTTCTCGGTTGGAGACGATTTTGTCAACTGTCCCCAAGGCCAACCACTAGCTTTTATTTCTCTTTCAGTGCTCCTCCTCGGGTCTCCAGAGGATGGTCCTTCTTCTCGTTCCCTGGGAGGGGGGGGGGTCCATCTAAGGGCTTTCCTGGGAAACGGGCACTCGAATCCATTTCCCCCTTTCTTCTTTAATGCTTAATATACTGGTTCAATTTTGTTTCGTTTGGTCAGTTTTTTGTTTGAGATTACTTATAAAGTTAAAATCAGTGCCCACGTCCCTATTTGTCACTGCGCAGCGAAGAATATTTTACTCCAATTCAAACACAACGCAATGTTGTCCCTTATTGAACGACTAAGAAAAGGTACACAATAAATGGTTAGCTACGATTATAAAAAAAGGCAAACATTAGATTCTGACATAACCATTTTTAAAATGGGAAGATGTAAAATAAGATGTAAAAGCAAAACAATCATAAGAACGTTGACCTTGAGGAAGGTAACTTAAATGAGTGGGCAGGTAGCAATATTAGAAATATCGGTGAGGGTCTTCAGAAACTACAATAAACGATAATAACGAATTTTTATCGTAACCCAAAAAAAGAAATTTCAAAAAGACCCGTGCATGAATTTAAAAAGCATACTCGTTCCCCGGGGTAGACACCATACAGTGTACTGAATGCCAGAAATCTTTTAACAAATATTATTTCAGCAAGCACTGAAGATTCATAAGGAGGGCGAAAAGCTTTCAGTGTTCTACATGTGGATTACGCTTCACTTTAAAAGCAAACTTAACTCGACATATGATGAGAATTCAGGAGGAAAAACCCCTTTTAATGTTCTTCGTGTGGAAAATGTTTCATCATGAAAACCGAATTACACGACCCTATGACGATTCATACAGGAGAAAAACCCTTTCAGTGTTTTAAT
>NW_027624557.1:0-8061 GCF_034508935.2 Berghia stephanieae | reverse complement strand
CCCCCCCCCCCCCCCCCCCCCCCCCTTGGATACGCTTTTATGCTCGCCGGAGAAATTTTTTTCATTGGCGTCCGCCATTGTTCGATAGTTTAAGAGCCAGTGTTACTTAGTTACCTTTGCGTCATTAGGGAAGGAAGTGACGTTACGGACTGTTGAAGAGTTTTGGGCATGGAGCCCACCTGACACCAGGGGTATTTTCTTAACGAAGTGGTTAAATTCAGTATGTTTACTGAATAGTGGGGTGATGCTCAGGATTGTGGGGCTGGTTGGTTTTACATGACATCAAATACTTGCCCTCGGTGGTTGGGTTGTTATAAGTTATCACCAATTTTTTCTCTCTTTAATAACAAAAAAAAAACGCAAAAGGTCGTGAGTTCTTTTAAAAAACGATTCATTACGGGGAGAGGAGGAATTCATTACTATTTATAGATATGTTTTGGGGGGACACACTTCGGGTTGGGGAATGGTTTTTTTTTTACACCATGTCCCAATGGCATTGGGTGAGAAAAACAAAAAATGAAAAAAAACAAAAAACCGTGTTCCCCCCCACCCGTTGAAAAACAAAAGAAAACCCAAAGAAAAGAGAATAATTTTCAACTTTATCACCTCAAATGGAAGGTTTTTGGCCAACCTTAGGAGTAAAGATGGACTTTTTTAAATTGATGGTTTTTTGGGCGTTTTAGCTAAAATACCCCACAAACATCCGCCAGGCAGGATATAACTATGTGAAAAACCCTTGAACGTTTATAGCTTAATTGATAAATTTTTAGTGAGAAACCTCGTCAAAAAAAAATGGCTTGGCAAAAAAAATTAATAAAAGAGCTGAATGACATCAACTTCGTTCCATCTACAGCTCGGGATCCCGATAGCTTATTTTGGGGTAGAGCACGCGCTTCACACGCAAAGGAACCGGAAATTGATCCGGGGGCATAGCAAACTAGAGCGGGCATTGATTCCCCCGGGGGAAGTCGAGGTTAGTTTCTGACCTCCATAACCCACTCAGGCAGTGATTGGGTAGCTGGATACGTTAACAAACTTTTTTTTTTTTTTAACTTAAAAACTTTTATATAGCGCTGTATCCACCTAAACGTCCCCAAAGCGCTTTACACCGGGTCCCTCGCCAACCACAAAAAACTTAAAAATGTTAAGCCGACACATGGACGCCTGTTAGGCGTTAATTTAACTTTTTTCAGACAGAGAAAAACGCTTGGGTAAAAGACCCGCCCCTCATTTTTTTCAATTGAGTATTGCATATGGTTGAGAGAATACGAGTAGAGAGTTTTTTTTTTCAAAAAAAAACCCCAAAAATGCGCCGCTAGAACCGGTCTTGAAGTTTTGGACCTTTGGGGGGGCCCAAATCGAAGTGTTTATTTTTATTTATTATTATTATTATTTTATTATTATTATTTTTTATTATTATTTAAAATTTTTTATTATTATTTTATTATTTATTATTATTAATTATTTTATTATTTATCCACCCAAAAAACATCATCCCCCAGGGATCACCATCAGAGTAAAAAAAAAAAAGAAGCCGAAAAAAACACCAGCAATATTAATTTACGTCTTCCAATCTAATTTGAAGTTTTTTAAAAATCCAGGTTGGGAGGCTATGGTCATTTTTAAAGGAGAAAAAAAAAGCCAATGCGTGATAGGTCATTTTGAAAATTCGCAAATGGTTGACATCCCCTGTGGAAAATTGACAATCGACAGCTTGTAAAAATGTTAATATCAACAACAAAAAATAACAAGTCACTATTACTTACACCACGGGGGGTGTGGGGGTTTTGGTAGTATTTAAATTTTTCTTGTTCCCCACCCTTCCTTTTTTTTTTTCTTTTCAGGTTGGGAAAGGGGGCGGGTGGGGGCTGGGGTGGGGTTTCTTATTTTTAAAAGGGGTTATGGGGATTTTTTTAGTGGGGGGCCCCCCTTGCCGGGATTTTCCAAGTCTTTCAATTTCGATGGGAGCTGGTGTTGGATGAGGTTTTTTGAAAATTTAAGTATAATTTTATTTTAGGCTTCTTTCTTTTTTTTTTTTTCAAAAAACCAAGAGGGCCCGTTTAAATCCATTTTTATTGTTTTGTTTTATTTTTAAAGTTGTTTTACAATGGGCAAAGGCCCTTGGTTTTTTCCCCCATCCCCCACACCCCCTTCTTTTTGGGCCCCGGATTTTGGTTTGGGGTTTTTGGGTACCTTTTTTGGGTGTTTTTGGGGCTTTCTTTCGTAGCGATTATTTCTTGGGTTGGGGGTTGGTTAATTTGGTGCCCAAATCTGACCAGTGTTTTTTTTTTAATTTTTTTGGGGATGAAATTTTTTGGGGGGATGGTTGTGGTTTTTTTTTTTTTTCCTTTTTTGTTATTTTTTTTTTATGTGTGGGGTGGTGGTGGTGTGATGATGGGGTGGTTGGTGGTGGTGGGGGGTGGGTGTTGGTGGTGTGATGGTGGTGGTGGTGGATTGGTTTGTGATGGTGGGTGGTGTGATGGTCGTGGTTGAGGTTGGTCTTGGTGAGGTGGTCGTGGTGAGGTGGTCGTGGGTGATGATGGTGATTTTTTTTTTATTGATTTGCTTATGTACTAACTATTTTTTTTCTTATTTTTCAGGAGGAAGGCCGTGGTCTGTCTAAACCCGGATGCTTGGGAGTGGGTGGTTATTATGTCTAATCATTTCCCATGCGTTCTTTTTCAGGAAAAACTGGGAGTTACCATTTAAAATGTGAATCGCTGCTAGATGGCTACAGTGTGGTGTGTGAACCCCTAAGTTTTTGAAGTATTTGGAAGCGCAATGAGCATGGTAAATGGCTTGACTTGCGCTATTACTTCATGGGAAGTGGATGGAAGGTGTGCATCACTGATGGTGGACTAGGGTTTCCCTGTCTCTGTTTACAAAACCCCCTTTCTATTGTGCACGGGATAGTGGTTTCTTTTCGGGTTCTTTGTGTTTCGTCTTCTATCTAGGGACTACTCTGTAGGGGACTCTGTACGTCGTCGACTTGGTCTGCTGGGTGGTTAAATCGCTTGAAGTCCAGTATTAGGGGTTGTATGGTCACGTTTTACTGTGGGCCATTGGCGACCCCACTGTGCATACTTGATTGCCAAAGATGTAGCGGTTGCCCAGAGTGCCAATTTCTTTTGTTACATTGGGCGGGTGGTGGAGTGGTTCGATACTTTGATCGGATCCGGGGCGGCCTTGCTAAAGTAGCCAATTTGTCATGGTGGAATTCCGTAGTCGCACCTTCCTCGCCCACGTTAATGTGGGTGTTTCCCCGATAATGGTGGGAGACATGGAGCAGGCTGGGTTATAATTCACTCAATCCTAGAGATTTTTTGCTTACCGTTCAAAATTGGAAAAAAAAATGCATTAAACATGAAACATGTACATACTTACTTTTTTTTTTATTCAACTCTTATTAACATGAAAATAATACTAAAAAACGTTAGCTTTGATACTACGTCTATAATTTGTCTCATAAAAAATGTTATAATAGGCATGGGAGGTAAAAAGTAACCCCGGTAAAAACTACGGTATCGTCAGTGTTAGGGTTGAGTGAGTTAGAGCTGGAGCGGCACGGGGACCGAAAAAAAATCAAGGGCCTGCCTTTGAACATTTAAAAATTTCGTCCATTTTTTAGGAGATATAAATCGTATTCTTTTTATTTACCTTTTAAAAAATTCATTTTATTCTGAGATTCAAACGTTCATTTTTCAATTAATCTTTGACTTAGATATGCTCATGGAACTTCTGAAAACTGGAGCCCACAATTTCGTAATTTTACTAAATTTAATTGTTCGTTAGTTGTAGGGGCAGGTCTGCTTTAAGGCTGGCGGTATATTAAAAACGGGATCTCGGCTCCTGGGAAAGAGGGAAAGGTGTCACAGACCTGGCCAGCTGGAGACAAAAAATGTAAATAATGGATTATAAACGCAAATTTTTTTTTTTTACTTTACAGCCCCATCAAGACTGTTTAAGATGGTGAAATCTAATCATTCATAATACCAGTTACTGGAAGTTTTTCATTATTCTCATGGGGGCACCCAACTTGGTAAGTTAGTGAGAATCAATTTGGTTCAAAAGTTTCAACATTGTATTTATGTTATATAATTTCATTACATTAAAAATGCTTCTATGTGGATCTTTTGGCATGGCACCCCCACCTTCAGAACAAAAGGTCCAGGGTTTCGGAGCCCCGCTCTGGGCAGCACATAATTTTGTCCTTGGGAAATGGGTCACAATCTCAACTTACTCAGATGTAAGATGAGTACCTGCCGTTAACAGCATTGCCTCTGTCTGAAATAATTGAATGGGGCTGTTCGTGTATTGTCCCATATTTGTTTAATATTTTTGTTGGAAAAAAGGGGACACCTTTTTTACGCCATATCTTTGAATTGATTCCCAAAAACAACTGTTTTTTGTTCCAAAACTGTAAAATTTTTAAAAGTAAAGGACCTCCGCATAAGCGTAAAAATGTTTTTTGGTAAACTTTTGTTGGCCCAATTCTGTCTTTCAGTCTTAGGCTTGAAATAAGAAATTTATACAGGATTTTCTTAAGGTAAACTTGAGGGGAAGAAAGAATGGCGGGGGTGGCCTGTTACTCTGATTAAAAAAACATTTTAATATTTTGGTGTGTTGAACTATGTACATAGTTGAAATATTATAACAGGATCATCTTGAAAAACTCATTTCCTTTTTCTAGACAGGAATTTAAAATTCAAAACGAACGAAGATTTGGGGTTGGTGATGGATTAGATGGTGATTTATAAAGACGTATCTCTGACATATTGATTCTATTTTTTTTAGGGGGGCCCCACTTTTTCAAGAGCCATAAAAATATTGGGATTTTTTATTGGTTTGTAGTTTCTCAGGAAATTTTTTTCACTCCCTTTTAACAATTTGCGCCCCAAACAGGATTTACCTAAAACATTGACAGAATGGGTGTTTAATTGCAGGAGGTCAAGTATTTCACTTTGCCGAATTTGAAAAACATTAAATGTTTATGGAAATATGTTGACATGAACAAAATGAAAACAAAATCACTTTTTTACTATAGTCTAATCATACTTTTTCATTTTAACTTTTTTTTCTGTTCCCTCAATCTTCATTTTTCAGCTTGGTTTCCAGATTTGGGAATGTTTTTTTGGATTTTAGGTGGAGCCTTCTCTCTTACGCCCAGTTATGTGATGTTTGGTGGAAAATTTAATTCAGAAAGTGGATGTTGCATTTGGAACAGGTGGTTTGGGGACAAAAACCCAAACCGTAGAATTTAAAGTACTTTCAGTAAGAGGGAACAGGTTGTGATTTTTTTTTTAAAATACATCATAAAATTAAATAAATGACCAAAAATTTTTCCCTTCATTCCCCCGTGGGGGGGAAAATTTTTTCTCAAGGGGACTTATTACAAGGGGGAAAAATGGGAACAACCCAGGCCGCAAAATTGAGCCTTTTTGGCCAAGGTGACTTCAGGTTAGGAAGCAAAGACCGTTACTGCTGAGCCTGGACATAGACATTAGGTGAAAATAAAGTGTTGTACCCCCATTTTTTGAATATAATATTCATTTTTTTTTTTTTCTAATTAATTCATTCCACGATTTTTTTATCTTTTCATAAACCAAAGCCTGTTTTTCATCCGCTTTATTTTTTTTGCTTTGTTTCTATTTTTTATTCATTTTTTTGTTCACATGGACAGGCTTGATGTAGGTCCTTTCTCCATTCGACATTTGCCATCTTTCTTCTTGTGTGGCATAATACAATTTTGTTTTTTTCTTTGAGGGTTTTCTCTGGATTCGTCAAGCTTCTATCGTAGCAATTATTCTGTAAGTTGTACGGATTACTTTGAATTTGCCCCAGCCTACTTTTGTTTCATTTAATTTATTTTTTTTTTTTAAAAAAATTTTTTTTGCGGATGATTTATGGGGAATTGGTTTTTGATAGTTAAGCGTGATGTATTGAATTGAGTCTTGATTGACATGCATTAATCATTAAATCTTAAGTTTAAAAAACATTTGATTAATTTTAAGGTGTTTTTGGCATTTAAATTTAAATTTTTAAAATTCGATATTTTAATTATTGGTGTTTGTATAGTATTTTTTTGCAAAGTATTAAATGTTTATCTTTTTTTTTTCAGGAAAAGGTTTATAGGGAAGGTAATTCATTTGTCTCGGACAATTTATACGAATTGATTTTTTATGGAGATATTCATTATTATGGTCTTGATGTTTTACCATGGCATTATTCATTTACTTCTTTCAGGGTAAATGATCCTTTATCAAAAATGTGAATCGCCTTTAAATGACTACATGGTTGGTGTGTTACTCCCATTGTTGTATTGTACAATCAAGTCTTTATTTTGTTCCTGTTTGTTAAATTATAAAGCATTGGAACATAAAATGAGCATGGTAAAGTGATTGAAATTCTCCTATATCAATGTTTGCTTTATATGAATCAACTGGAAACCAGGACCTGTGCATCATGATGGCCATAGGCTAAAATAAATGCTGAAAAATGCTGAAGTGATTTTATATTTTTCATCAGCCATTATCACAGTTTCTCATCTGCTTGGAGGATACTGTTCATTACTGGAATATATTTCCATTAATAAAAATAAAATTACTGATCCTTTTTGTTAATACAGTAAATTTCCTCTCCCCCACCCTTTTTCCTGGGGCTGAGTGCCTGGAAATAGGTCCAGGGAGTGGAAAAGTTGCTAAAATGGTGGGGGGGGAATATTCAGATTAAGTTAATTTAAATTGCTAAAAATAAACACTCGAACCATTCAATTGATTGTAAAATGTAGAAATTTCCTGAGTCTCCATTTTTTTTTTAAAAATGGCATTGAAATTGGGGCGACTTAAGTGTCTCAAGTTGCGGCAAAACATCCTTAAAAGTAAAAACGAACTACCTGAGTAAAACACTATCTAAATGTTTTTTTTTTCCCCCAGGAATTATGAAAGTTCTTTTTTTTCAGTAAAACCCTCATGCAGAAAAAAACCAAAGCTGCCACAGTAAGTATTTAAAAGGGAAATAAATTTTAGAAGAAAAAAAACCCCCCAATTATTAAAAAAAGTTTTTATTAATGGTAACAAATCGATTTGATCATCGTAAAAATTATTTTTACTAAAAAAAACAGCCATAGAAAGTCAATGTTGTTTTTTTTATAAAATGCGAAGGCCCCCCAATGGTTTTTTTTTTCAATATACTGTTTTCAACCTTGGTAAGTTTCATCTTTTAAAATGTT
The DNA here is from genome assembly GCF_034508935.2 of Berghia stephanieae. Lineage (NCBI taxonomy): Eukaryota > Metazoa > Mollusca > Gastropoda > Nudibranchia > Aeolidiidae > Berghia > Berghia stephanieae. Next base: position 833 of record NW_027624557.1, on the reverse strand, counting down.
TAGTTGAAATTAAATCTATTTGTTTTATTAAACATTTATAATTGATTTATATTTTTTTTATTTTGGAGTAATTTTTTTGATAAACATAAATTCTTTTTTTTCAAATTATTTTTGTTTTAAAAATAATAAGTACCGTTGTTTTGGGAAGTCCCATCTTTTAATGTTGACCTTGGTAAGTCATTTTTTTTTTTTAAAAATTTTTTTTATTGACCATTCTTGATAAACTAACTTTTTTTGTTGTTGTTTGTATTGTTTTTCTGTTTTTCAATTTACTTAAAAAAAATGTTTTAAACCCAAAGGGTGAGGCGGGGGAATTTGTCTTTTTTTTAAATTTTGCCTTTAAAATTCACACTTACCATTCCCATTTAAAACCATTTTTTTTGTTTTTTAACATTTTTTTGTTTAAGGAGGGGGCGCGAGGGACCTGTGCTGGTTTGGTATTATGTTTTTTCTTTATGGGGTTTAATAGTGTAACATTATTTTCCTCCTAAAAAAAAATGTTTTCCCTTTTTTATTCATTTTTTCATTTATGTTTTTAATTCCCATGTTCAATTTTTAGTTTAAAATTTCAAAAATTGTTTTTTGTGGGGGGACCGTTTTAATTTCAGTTTTGATTTTTTTTTCCCCTTTCCCGCTTCACACGAATTTAAAAAAAAAGATAAAATGGTGTTTTTTAAGTTCCTGATATCTAGGGTACAAAAAAAAATATGAAAATTTGGTAAGGGGGGTTAAAACTAGGATTGGTTTGAAAAAAAAATAAGATTAATAATATTTATTCATTTGCATTATAAACATAAAAAATTGAAAACCCCACATTAATGCATTACATAGAA
>NW_027624556.1:0-23509 GCF_034508935.2 Berghia stephanieae | reverse complement strand
ATAGAAAAAAATAACCTTTTAAAATTTGGCTTTAGGGGGCAAAAAACACATTTCATAATACCGCAGCATCAAAAATTTTAAAGGTATTTTATGAACAAAAGAAAATTTTCAAATTTAAAAAATTAAAGTCTTTTTTTAGACCAGAGCAAATTATGCGCGGTGTGAACAAAAGAAAAATATTGGGACCCTATTTCAAAAAATTTACCTTATATTTCATTTCTGAACTGTAGTTTTTATAAAAAATTTTCATACTAAAAGTGATTCCCTACAATCAAACTACAAATTGGGAGCCCTATTGTGCGTAAATTTTTCCCTCCCTAAGGAAATCAACAACTTTTTTTGTTACTTTGGGCACCTAACTTTCTGCTTATAGTAAGCATAACTTTAAATACGGGGAAAAAAAAACCGCAAAGTCCCCACGATGAAAAATGTTATACAGACATCTCAATAATGACATTCTTGAGACCAGAAAAAAAAAAAAGCCTATGGGAAATTCCCAAACCAAAATTGGTTTTAAAGGGAGAAAGTATGCAAGGATGTAACCAGCCATATGGCAAAATTGTTTTTTTTTTTGGGGGTTTTCGCACTTAAAACACATTTAGGTCATATCACCCAGTAAAAAGGAAGAAAATTGGACAGAAAAAAATTTCTAGATGTAAAATTTAAAAAAGACTTAAGAAAAAAGTAAGACAAGGAAATTGCTCAATAGGGACAGATGTAGTTTCCAAGAGCACACTATCATGTAAATTATTTTGAGAACACCTAAAAGTCTCAACACAGGTCCCTACTAAGAGGAATACACTCAATGTTTACAAATCATATATTTTAAAATACAAAGTTTATTCAATCTTAGGCTTTCGCCAATAAATACACAATTGAGGACAATATACAAAAAGGGGGAAAAAAAAAAAAAGGTAAAGGGAAACCCCAAAAAAAAATTTGATACCATTAATAACCACAAAAAAAAACCAAAAAAAATAAAATACAGGACATAAAAGAGAGTGATTTACAAAGAAAAAAAATACATCTCCCAAAACTGTAACTATACTTTTGACTGTTTCCCTCCCAGCCAAGCTAGTTTTTTTTTAATGTTTTTTAGGGGCTTACAACACATTTAGGTCATTTCCCACCCAGTCATCCATTTTTACTGCGGAGCAAGGAGTGCTCATGAGAAAGGTACGACACTGCAAAAACAGCGAACATTTTGAAAGAAAACCCCAAAAATATCATCACTGATCAAAATACGAGGAAATATTTAAAAAAAAACATGTTCTCACAGTCATCTCTACAAGGACTTTTAACATTTAACACTCCCCCTCCTCAACAAAACTGTCCTAACATTCTAATCTTCAGCAGGGGGTTTATACATTCTTCACATAAGCATTGAAGATAATGAATTACATAAAACTTAAAAAAGTTTTTCGGCTGCTTAAGAAAAAAAAAAGAAAGAATTTTCTAAAACGTTTTGCAGCCCGATAACCCTTGTCTTTTCTTGGCACTAACTTTACTCCACACTGTTTTAACCTAAAAAAAATTACAGAATTTTCTTCACAACACAACACAATCATGGAAATTTCCTTATTTTAGTTTGTAAAGCTTTCACACATTGCTCTTGTGGACACCATAATGTCTCAGGAAGCATTTATTCATCACCCTGATTGCAACTTGTACTATAATCCATAGACATTTAAGGTTGCATTATTGCAAAGTGGCTTCAACTGCTCAACACTGTTGACTGTTATAAGGACAGCCAGCAAACCTTTGGTAGACAGTGAGGATATATAAGCTATCCCGAGTGCATTAAGCGCAGTTGCTTGTTTACGATTTTGTTGCCCTAATAAGATGCTTTCCATTAAGAAATTTCTAATCTGATCCAATAGTTTTTTGTTTTGTTTTGTTTGTTTTTGAGGGTTTTACGGCGCTTGCAAAACATTAAGGTCATATCAGCGCCAGTAAAAAGGGAAAAAATGGGATAGTAAAAAGTTCTAGAATTACAATTAAAGCACCAAGAATAAGGCAGACAAAGGGGAATTGGTTCAAAAGGGAACAGATGTAGATTCCAAGAGCAACACTATCAGTGTACTTAAATTGAGATCACCTAAAAGTCTCATCCAGACACAAACACAGTCCCACTAGAGGAACACAAATCAAATGTGTACAAATCAAAATAAACATAAATAAAAACATAATAGAAATGCATAACAGAGAAGATGATTTACAAGGAAAAAAAAATCATCTCCCAAAACTAACTATACATTTGACTGTTTCCCCCCCAGCCAAGGTATCCGGCCCGGGCCAGGACAAAAACCCAAATAATCTCACTCCAAGACCAAAGACAGAAAGCATGTTGGAAAGCAGACATAGGGGGATAGAAGACATAGTATGTACCCTCCCTGCCCGCTATGGGAGGTCAGGATCCCCACCCAGTAATAGTTTTTTAAAACGATGGACAGCAGATGACCAGAGTAAGAGCGGAACTCTTCCTTTCTCTTCCTTGTGATGACAGGTTTGCTCTCTCTCCTGTTGTGAAATTCAACGTCGATTCCTTCCATCATCCGTGTAGTCACAGCTACTTACTTTTCGTTCTCAACAAACCTTAGCTGAAAAAAAAAAAAAAAAAAAAAAAGGGTAGAGAAAAGATAATCACAATCTTCCAACTATATTTATTATAATATAAAAAAAAAAAAGAAGGAAGAAAGAAGAAAAGAAAAGTCAGAAAAATAATATCCGAACTTAACACGCTATGTGGAAAAATAAATATAAAAGACATCTTATTAGGCTGCATTTATTATTTTCCGCACCGCAATGCGATTTATGCGCCCAAATTTCAGACAATCACACTCACACATACCCCCGGAATAGAACACTTACACTGGCGAACATTCAACTCAGTCATAGTCATTCCAGTATCAGATTTATCAAACTTCACACCTAACGCCTACAGACTATCCAACGTCACACTCATTTCTCCAGAAACATCAAAGGGCCCAGTTTTCCTTTACTACTCCAAAATAATAAAAAAAAAAATTAGGTACCACCGAAGTTTTGTAGTAAAGAAAAACTAGTCCTTTGAGTCTTTAGGCGAAGGAAACGATCCATGATGGAAGTTGGAATGACTAGGTAAAGACTTTAGAAATTTAGATGTAATAAGAGCGTGATGTCACCAAGATTTTTAAAGATCATCGTCGTTTTAGCGTTGGGAGCTCAGCAAAGCTGCAACATTCCTCAATTTCATACTTTTTTTTTTATTTTGTTTTCGATGCTTTTTTTTTTAAACAAAAATTTTGTAATTTTCAATTTGGGGAAATTTGTCAAAATATGCGATCCCCCTGTTTAAAGGGAAAATGCAGAATGCCCCTCCCCACCTCCAAGGCAAAAAGTGTTTCTTGCCCCCAAAAGAGATTTCTTAAAGAAAAAAAATGTATTTTGTCCGCAAAAGTGGAAAAAAAAGGTACAGGGCAATAAAAAATTTATTAAAAGCTAACCCAAACCGGCCTGAAAAATGGTTGGGAAAAATTTGCCCCGGAACTTTTCCACAGTGAAATGACACAACGGGGACAAAAATGACACAACAGGACAAAAAATAGACACAACACAGACCCAATTGCCATAAATCTGTCACTTTCCCTACTTATTTAAAAACGAGGCCCTTATTTTATGGTCCCAAAAAAAAAAAAAAAAATCCCAATTATTTGAGGCCCAGGTATGGTTTTTTTGTAAAAGAAAGGAAGGAAAAATTTTAAACCCTTTTGAAGGATGTGTAACTTCCTCTTGTTTGGGTAATGTTTACTTGATTTTTTTCGTTTTTTTTGGATTATTTCTTATAGAAAAAAGAAGAAGAAGAAACACCGACGACAACAAAAAAGAAGAAAAAAATTTAAAATTTTCGAAGAAAAAATTATTTCGATTATTTATTTCCGTTTACTTGGAGGGAAAACCAAAAAAAAAAATAGAGAGGGAAAAAATAAAAACCGAGATATGCATGTGTTTTGGTACAAAATAGAGAGAAACCCTTTCCCCGTTCGGTCGACACATTCTGTGTGTCCCAAAATTATGACTAGGTTGTGTGTGGAAGCCCGATCCGCGCGAACTTTGCGCCCTCTTTCGTGCGTGTGGCACGGGAAAGGGCAGTAAAATACCCCACAGCTAGCGGAGCATGCAGGTGAACGATTTTAATAAGCTTTTGTTTTGTCCTCTTTTAAAGTGGAAATGAAAGGAATAAAAATTTTTTCGGGAAAGAAAAAGTCTTTTTTTGTTAAATTTTTGTTATTCTTTGTTTATTTGGATAATTCTTTTTGAAAAAAAGAAGAAAGAAGAAGAAGAGGGAAAAAAAAAGAAGAAGAAAAAAAGAAGACAAAGAGGGGCGGTGCGGTTGTTGGGAGCTTTCCCGAAGAATAATTTTCAAAAAAAATAATATTGGGATTATTATTTTTTTGCTCAACCAGAGGAACCAATAAATCATAGGAAAAAAAATGACAGGGAAAAGCAGGTCGGTAGCAAAATAGAGAGAACCCTTCCCGGTCTGAGAACTCCAACACATTTGTGCGGCATTATTTATGACTAGGGGGTTTGAGACCCCGCACCAACTTCGAGTGTTGGACAGTAGAGGCGTGAATACTCTACGTCTAGGTGACAGGGTAATTTTAAGCTAAGTGACGGCCTAGTTTTGTTTGTCTTGATCGAAAAAAAAAGTTTTTTTTTTTTAAAGACGGCATTTAGAACCCGATAAATCTGAATTTCTCGGGAATGAAATAAGTCCCTTTTTTTTTTTTTTTATTGGTTCTTTTTTGACGTTACGGGTTAATTTTTCATTAATTTTTAAATAATATATTGAAAGAGAAAAGTCTGTGGAATCCCAAATAGCGAAGATTTACAGGCTTTTCACCAAACCAAATAAAAAAAACTCTGCTCGACTTATATTAAGATCTTGGCGATCGTTTTTTGAGACCCCCAAAAAATGACCCTTTAAAATTTGTTAAGGCTCAAAATTTCAATACCCAAAAGGGAAAATTTCTATCGAACCCCCAAAGAAAGAAAAAGACCCCCCAAAATGTTTTGGGGTTTTGGGGTAGGGTCAGTGAAGGCAGTTGGTTGTTGTTGCGTGGTGTCCGTGGGGTGTGAAGAGATGGGAAACTGAGTGGGGGGTGTAAAAAATGATGTTGGGTGTTGTGGCATGGTGATGGTAAAGTGTGATGTACTAAATGAAGTTGGAAGGTGATATCTGTAGTATATTAGATATGAGTAAGTTTTGGTGTTTCATTCAATAGATGAATTTTGAAAAAAAGAAAAAATTTTCCCATATATGTTATCTAATGACCATATCTTTCTCCTCTTTTTTTTGAGATTATATTAATAAACCCAAACTATTAATTGAAATGATAGGAAATTTGAAAGTGGGATATGCAAAACAAGTTAATACTAAATGTTCTAGAAATTAAATTTAAACCCAAATACCTTCCTTAGGCCCATTGTAATTCTAAAATGAAAAAATAATATAGAAAAAAAAAAGATCATTAAAAAATTTTATAAAGAAAAATAGAGTAATTTACTTTTTTCATAAAAGGAAAAAACCCATTTTTGTTTAAGCTTTTGCAATCATTTTTTAATTAAAGGTTCATAGTCAAAGTGTTAGTTAAATTTAAATTTTCACTTAAAATTTTTATTTAATAATGGCAAAAACTTGTTAAATTTTGCCACCCTTTTTTTTTTTCTTTTGTCTTAAAGGGTTTTTAAAAGTCCCTGTTTTCAATGTTAAGTTAGGGGGAAGGGGGGGGCCCGGGAGAGATGAAACGACAGTGATTCGCGGTTTCAAATAAGACGGCAAGGTGAGTGTGTAACCACAATGTATGGGCTGGTTTTTGGTTTTCATATTATAAAACCATTAACCCAATAAATCCCAAGCTTGAAAAATTCCCAAACCCCAGAAATCTCGAAACTAGCCGTCCCACGTTTGAGATTCCCTGTTGCACTGCATAACGATATTTACAAAAAGGAAAAAAAAAATCTTTCCCCCAAAACGACAGTTTCTTTTTGATTACCAAAGCCTTAAAAAATTTCAATTTATAATTTTTATTAATTTTTAGTAATTTAAACAAGAAATTTAATTTGAAATTTGTATGAAAACCCAATATATTACTATGTAGTTGTAGTATTTATTATATTAGTAGTAGTAAAAAAGAAATATAGTTGTTTTTTCTTTAAATTTTTAAATATTATCATAAAGTATTATAGAATTAAAAATTTGTAATTTCCATAAAACTTATTATTTGGCCGGGAATTTGTGAAAAAATTACGAAAAATCGTATATTCAGATGTTGTTAGACCAAAGATCAGGAAGAATGAAGAAATTTTCTCATTAAAGATATGACAGAAAGCGTTGAAAAAGATAAATAGGAAGGGACAGAGACCACTATGAGAAATAAAAAATGACCCGGATTTCCCAATGAACCAAGGAAAATTTTCTGGTTGAAAGGTGGCGGGTCTTGTGAAACGGGAAAAACAATGAAAAAGGGAACATTTTCCTTCTTCTGATAGGTGCTAGAATTTTGATTTTTACTTAAACCACGAAAAAAAAAAAAAAAAAAAAAAAAAAATGCAACCAACCAGAGAAACCCTTTTCCCCTTTTTTTAAAAAAGGAGAGAGGAGAGAGGAACGAAGTCAAAAGATTCAAAATGCTTTTTTCTTTTTTTAATTGTTCACCCTGATTTGTATCATTTTTACCCTTTTCAGAGGTAGTTACTCCTGTATTTTTTCCCCGATTGTAAGTTCAGCTTTCGGGTGACTGGCTTGTCCTAAACCCCTTTGGTAAATGACGGAAGAAGATGCAATTTAAACCCCCCAAAATCAATTTTTACGGATGTCCCTGGGGATCTGAAAAAGGGAAAACAAATTTTTTCTCCCTTTCAAATAAAATTTTTATAAAAGTAAAACCACAACACCCCAAAAGAGAGGAGAAAGAGAGAGAGGAGGAGAGGAGAGAGAGGAGAGAGAGAGAGAGAGAGGAAAGAAAAGAATGCCTGACGATAAATTTTTGTCTTAGTCTTATTGTTTGGCGAAGCATAAATTTAAAAAAAATTAAATTTTGAAATAACATAAAAAAAGAAAAGGGAAAAAAAGGACAAGTAATAATAATATGAACGTCCAAATTTTGTCGTTTTACACTGAGTTTTTTAAAAAACATCCAGTTTTGGTTGATTGTCAGCTGAATAATTAAAGATTAGATAAATTTTGGACCATGGAACAAACTGAGTCACCTTACGATGAATAATCATGATTTTTGTTTTTTGTTGTTTTTGGGGCCCTTCCCAAAACCCTTGAGTTATATGAGAGAGGCTGAAAAAAAAACCAAATTTAAAACTAAAAAATGTACAAAATTTAAAAAAAAATCATAACCCAAGATATATAAGCTAAATTATAAATAAAAGAAAAAACGGAAAAAAAGTTTTTCAAAAAAAAAATATCCCCCGTAAAAATAAAAAAAAGCAAAAGAACGATAGGTTGAAAGAGAAAAGAAAAGAATCACTATGGATCGTCCCCCGGTGAAATCTGTTTCATTAAGGGTGATGCCCCACCCAACCCCCCCAAAATAATCATGTTTTAAAAAATAGGGCCAATTGTTAATTATTGAAAAATTAAGCAAATTTAAAAACCCCCATGCTGAAAAATGTATGAGAGGGTTTGTACACCCCTTAAAGAACAAAACCCCCCGTCTTTGTTCCCCGAACAATTTCACTATATCCATGGCTTTAGCACAATTGCCCATATGGAGGTAAAATAAATAATTTTAAAACCCCCCCAAGACACCCTGTAATAGCCCCAAAACCCAACAAGCAACTTAAACAAGATGTGGACTGATTGACATAAGGGTCTCTTTTTTTTTTTCGACATAAACAATCCCCGTTTGAAAATACCTACTCATTTAAGTGTACTTAAAAGGGAAAGATACCATAAAAGACATTTACCAAAATGGAAAGATTTTTTCTTCTTAAAAAGTTGAAAGGCCCCTTACACTGCGAAAATAAAAAACAAAAAACAAAAATAAGTGAAAAAAAGATAAAAATTGGGGTTCCCCTGAAGTAGACACCCCCCCGCTTGGTTGCCATTATGGAGTGATTGATTAAAAAATAGGGGAAAGATAAAAAATTGAAAATAAAAAACAGCCTGAAAATGGTTGTAAAAAGTTGGAAACTTTGCCCCTGTTTGTTTGTGTAAGTTTTACGTAATTCATTTTTTATTTGGTTTAAATTTCCCATAAAAGAAAAAGGGAAAAAGGGAAGAAGAAGAAAAAAGAAGAAGAAGGAGGGCCTCGAAGAATTATTTAGAAGAAAAATAATTTTTTGATTATTTTTTTCCCCCCAACCCGGACGAAAAATAAAATATAAGAAAAAATATGAGAACTGGAGAAAGCTGTGTGTCGGAGCAAAATAGAGAAATTTCCCGGTTGACGAAATTTCGTGCGTGCGTTATTTAGATGGGTGTGTTTTAGCACCGCGTTATTTTTCCAAAACAAACCTGGCTTCGTGAACTCCTGCGAGCCAGGCAGTGAATAATCCCGTTAGTGGGTTGTAGGTGCCATATAAATTATAGAAACCCGATAACGTTTTGTTTTGCTTGAGCGCAAATAAAGTTTTTTTTTTTTTAAAGTCGACATTTGAAACGAATAAAAAATTGCACTTATAGAGCAAAAAAAAAACTTTGAAACCCGAAATAGACGGAAGATTTCCCAGGGAACAAAATATAACCCTAATGTTACATGATTGAAGCAAAAAACAAATTCCAAAAATTTTTTACCCCATATTCAGAAACAATTGCAAATAAAATCCTCAAAAATTTTAACTTTTTTGGAAAATGAAAATGAGCCACTCCCTTAATTATTTATAACCCACATCCCCGAAAAAAAATGTTACTCTCTTCTTATATAAAATTTGGTTTCGCTGATTTTTTCGTTTTGATAATTATTATAGAAGAAAGGAGGAGGTGGTGGTCGGGGGAAAGCTTTTGAAGAAGAACATATTTCAAGAAAAAAAATTTTATTCGTTTATTATTTTTCCATTTCAACCAAAATAAACCAAAAAACAGGGAAAAAGAAATAGCACGGTAAGAGGGTGCCCGTAGCAAAATAGAGAGAAATTCCCAGGTGTAATGGTGGTGAAAAATCGTTGAATTTGAGGATACGAAAAAAAACTAAACCAAAAAAGGGTTAACAACGCAACCCGTATGGCCAAAAATCCCTGTCCCCAATTTTCCTCACATGCGTTGGGGATTGTTTTAACCACGACCCTTAAAAATTTTGTTAAACATTTTTTAAAGGAATAAATCCCATCTGCGATTAAAAATTCAGCAAAAGAATAGGAAGAATAATTTAATTAAAATTAACGAAAAACTAGGTCGTGCAGAATAAGAAAAAAAAATCCCGGCGTATGCCCAAAAGAGTGAAAATTCCCATAGAATATTCATGAAGAAAAATATCTATTTTTGCACAATATTTTTCTGTTCACTTTCAAGATAGGTAAAAAAAAAATGACTGAAAAAAAGAAGAAAAGAAAGGTGGGTGTCATTGCAAAATGAAAAAACGGCCCGGTCCCAACACACAGTGCGTTAGTTGATTATGTACGAATTGTGTGGGGCGATTCGGAAGCGAGGACAAATGCTAACGCGTAAAACACCGTATGGGGAGAAAGAACAAGTACACGTCCGTAGTGGGAGGTGGTGTTTATTGGAAAAATGGATGCTGTTGGTTTTTTTTTGTTTAAGAGATAAGTATAGACCTGAATGAGTCTTAAAAATTGAGAAATTTTGTATCGTTTCAGAAAAACCCAAAAAAAATCAGATGAATATAAAAAAGCAAGTCATTTGACCCAAAAAAATGGCAAGAAAACAAAATTTCTGGGAATTAATTGGCCCCACAAGTTTTTAATCAATACCCCTAGTGAAGAAAGGTCAACCCGTTGTTTACAAGTGAGGCAAGAGATGGTTGTAAACAATAATAAACTTTCGTTTGAAGGTTCTTATAAGCATTTTTTGATTAAAATTTTAGGCCTTTCCCAAATATTTGGGGGGAAATTTTGATTAGATGAAACAGTGAAATTTAAATTGGGTATGTATCAGAAAAAAAAAAGATCGGATGAATAGTAAAACGCAAGTCATTTGAGCAAACAATGGGGAGAAAACTAATTACGTGGAATTATTAGGACTCAATTGTTTCTTTTTTTTAAAAATAAAAAAAATCAGTGAAGAAATGTCACCGTTTTTTTAAACAAGTGAGGCTCGAGATGATTGTAGAATAAAAAAACTTTCGATTTGAAGGTTCTTCAAACCCATTGTTTTTCCGCAAAAAAATAATTTTTTTAGCTCTACGAAGAAAATGGGGGTCAACTTGTTAAGAAACTGAAATTTATGGGCTCATTAAAATTTTTGGTACCTCGGGAACTGAAGGGTTTTTAAAGTGAAAAAGATAATTACAAAGCGGTGAAAAAAACACGGGTGTGTTAGACCGGAACTAAAAGCCTTGGCAATTTTCCCTTAAAAATTTAAAACGCCTTGAGAATGCGACACTGTGGAATTCCCCTAAAAAACCTCACGTCATTTATACGATTAACCTTTTTTTTTTTTAAAAAATAGAATTGAGAATTGTGATTTCAGTTAATGTGGAATTTAAGATATTTTTTAAAAATACCCCGTAGAGCTGTTTCTGTTTTTTTGAGTGCAAAATATATAAAATATTTTTAAATGTAAATTTATAGAGCAAAATGTTCCGGAAGGGCCGCTTTTTGGATTTACGGGCCCGGTTCCCCCCAAAAACCCTCCCCCCCATTGGGGGATTATTTATGATAGTCTGGTTTTGAGATGGCAAATTCCCCCGTTTTTGCTGGTTGTGGAAGTAGCCGGCAGTAATACACCCACGTCTAGAGGACGTGTAGGTAAATGAAATTTATTATAGCAAAATGATAGACCCCTAGTTTTTTTTTTTTTGATGCGAAAAAGAACATTTTTTTTCCCAAAAGTAGCTTTGAAAGGGAAAAAAATCTTTTTTTCGAGGAACGAAATAAAAGTATTATTTTCTTTTTTATTGGTTTGTTTTTTTGACGTTACGAATTATTTTTTTTACAATTAATTGTATTTTAAAAATTAACTTATAGAGAAAATGTAGGGGAACCCCGCCCAAGTCGGAAAGATTTACGTTTGATTAAGCCCCAAAAGGGAAAAATAATACTTTTTAAAGCGGAAATAAGAATCATTTCTTAAACCAAATTGGGGGAAATTGAAAAATTCACTAGGTCAAAAAAATTTGTTCCCAAATGCAGTTGTACCTGTTGAATAACATCCCGGTTAAGACTTTGTGCGTGCGGAGTGGAATAACAATATAAAAGTTAAACCCATGTCCCAAATTTGGGACCCCCCTTTAAAAAAAAATAAAAAAGGAGTTAAAAATTTCATAACAATATAAAAAATTTCATTAAAAAAAAAAATAAAAATTAAAACTTGGGAAAAATTAAAAAATAACAATAAGATTTCCCCATTAAAGGCGAATTATTTTACTAACCAGATCTTATTTTAAAAACTCATAAATTACCCCTCTATCCCCCAAGAGATTTTTATATTTTTAAAAAGCTTGATTAAAGACACCTGGGATATTTCAAATTCGTTATCCCCCCCCTGACATGTCTGAGGATACGAAAATTTATTTCCCCGAACTATTTGAAATGTTTTTTAAAAAAAAAATTATACATTCCGAATATGGAAAGATTCCCAAAAGACATGAAATAAGAAGTTTAAAAAATATTAAACAAAATTACCAAAATAAATCAGTTTTTAAATTTTACACAATTGGTTAATTCGTTGGGTGTTGGCCCAAGGTTTAGTGTTGTGGAAGTTTTACCCGAATCGGGTTGGGTTTTAATTTGGGGCCCCCCCATTTTTAAAAAATTCCCTTCTTTTACAGAAAGTTGAAAAAGGTAAAAGAATCCCCCCCCACTTTTTTTTTTAAAAACTTTTTGGTTCCCTTTTTAGTTCCCCAGCAAATTGCATATCGCCCCCCCTTTTTCCCATCTGAAAAAGGTCTAAAAGAATAATTAATTAAAAAAACAAACAACAGAAAAATTAGAGCTACCCAAAGGGGAAAAAATTTTTTTTTAAAAAAAATTAAAAAAATATTAAAAAATTAGCCAGAAAGGGAAAAAAAGCAAAACAAAAGGAGAAAAGAAACTCATCAAAAAAAAAAAAAAAAGGGGGGGGGCATTTCCCTTGAACGCCGTAAAAAATGTTTGGGATAACGAATTTTCAATGGTAATGAAACCCTTTTAAATTTTTTAATGAATGGGGATGTAGGGCTTTGAAAAAAATTTTCCCTTTTTCCCCCAAAGTTGTTTTTAATTTAAATTTTTTTAAAAATTTTTTAGGCATGAATAAAATTTGGATGTGAAACGGTTTTTTTTTACTTTTATTTTTTTGTCTATTGTAACCCATTTTTTCGATGGGCAAAAAACAAAAAACCCAACTGAACAAAAAGCTTCACTGGCTGAAAAAGGGATTGCGATACCAAACATTGTGCCAAGAATGGTGTATAAGTTCTGTGGTAAAAAGTTTAAAAAACAAAAAAAATTAGACTTTAAGTGTAGTGCCCAACCCCATATATCCCCTCCTTAATTTGGATCTGGAAAAGGAAAGAAAATTTTTTATCATGAATTTCAGTGTTCTTGCAAAACGAACTTTTTCTACTTAAAATATCAGATATTAAAACAAAAATATGGTTGAAATATGCATTTCCCAAATTTAAACCCAAACCAAAAATAAATCCAACCCCACTGTTGTAACCCAAAAGAAAAGAATGTACACATTCCCCCCCGTTTCAGTCCCCCAAGTGAAAGCAAGTGCATTTTTCAAAGACCCCCAACCCCCGGATGATTAAAAAAGAGCACAACAACAATTAAATAATTTCAATTAACCCCAGGGCAGTAAAAAAATTAAAGCCCGGTTGGATTTTTTTTAAGAACAGGCCCATAGTTATGGGAAAAAGATAAAATAAAGAATCGTTTAAATTTCTGCAAAAATGATATAATAAAAAAAAATCCCATGTTTGCCCCACGGTCGTAAAAATTTTTGACCTGTAATAAAAAAAAATAATCTGTAAAATTATTGTAATTAGGTAAAATTAAGTATTTAGAAAAACCCCCAAAATACCAAATATAAACCCCAGAAAAAATATTATTTTTTTTCCCCCAAATGAAATTGCATTGAAGATGGAGTAAACCCCCCAAAAAAAGTTGCCCTCATTGTGCCTACTGAGTCCCTCCTCAGCTGGTTTTTCCCCCAATAAGTGTATGTTGGAAAAAGCTCAATTCTCTCTCCGTATCGGGTGTAAAACGGGCGCTCAGAAATTTTCCCCCTGATGTAATGATTTAAATTAACTATTGGGGGAAAAAATTTTTATTTGACAACAAAAGAAAAAATTTAAATAATAATTTTAAAAAATTTAAAAAAAAATGATGAATGAAAATAAAAAGAAAAATATATAAAAAAATAATAAAAAACTTTAAATATAAAGAAAATACTTTTTAAATAAAAAAAATGGGGAAAAAAATAGTATTGAAAAAATAAGGTTCCCCGTTGGGTTTACAAAAAACTTTAATTAAGGTAAGAGCCAAATTGCCCCTTAATACGGGCTTTGGGTTTTAAGTTTCCCACCCAAAAGGCTCACACACTTTCCCTTCCCTATATTTGTTCAGCCCCTTTCTAGCGATAAAGGGTTACTTAAATGTTCTTGTTTTAATTTTTAACCCCTAGTAAGCATTTTAATGAGTTTTCCTTCAGAAAACCATTAGTCGACCCCCATGTGTAATCCAGACAAAAGTGTTGAGAGTAGTAATTTAAAAAAGCGCATGGCGACTGGGGCCCAAAAAACTTGAAAATTTTAGGAGTAAATAATTTAGGGATAATCAAGCCTCTTAAAATGGGCTTCAAAATAGTCTAAGACAGCTTTTTTTCATTAACCCCAACCCAATTTTTAAGTAATGAAAATCCCGCAAATCGGGGCCCCAAAAAATTTGGGGTTTGGAGGGGGAAAACTTTTTAAAAAAAAGTTATAGGGGTTTTTGGGGGGGGGAAAAATTTTTTAAAAAATCAGTAGGGGTTTTGGAGGGGGAGGCTTTAAAAAAAAAAAAAAATCCCCCCCCCCCCCTTTCCCAAAAAAAAACCCCCCAAAAAATTTTTTAAGAAAAAAGTTCCCCCCCCCCAAAACCCCAAAACTTTTGGTTCCCAGTTTGGTGGGCCCATTTTTAAAAAAATTTCCCCAAGAAAGTGCGAGGGTTTCCTTTTTTTTTTTTTTTTGCCCCCCCCCCCTCACTTCGACTTGTTTTAATTTTGAACTTGAACGTGAAAAAAAAAAAAATTTGGTTCCCCCGATCGCGGTGCCCCCTTTTTAAAAAATTTTTTGGGGATTCAATCAAAAACATCTAAAGAATCAGCTTTTCCCTAGATTCGAGATTTATTTTTCTTTTTACTACCTAACAAAAAGGCTATTCCTTTCGAATGTGATTTGGGTTATAGTTTGAAAAAAGAATTGGGAACAAATAAAAATCCCATTCCATTGGTTTCGGCTACGGCGAACGCAAAAAGTATTCCGACCAAAATTGGTGGGATAACTAGAGGATGCATTAAACAGTATAAACAACAACAACAAAATTATACATCAAGCTACCTTGTTCAGAGCAAAATCGCGTCCGAGGGGTAATTAATTTTTTGACTGTATGATGCCCACTAAGGGTTTGCCTTTGAGATTGAAAAAAAGGGGCAGATTCCCGGGTGTGAATTATTTTATAAAAATCCATACAATTTGGAAAAAAGACAAATATTAGATATCGTTTTTTTTTTGCAAAATGTATATAATAAAGAAAACATTTCATTGTTTTTTATGCCCTCATACTTTTTAATTATTATATTTAGGAAAATTTAATTAATTTTGAAAAGATCCCCCAAAAACCCCAAAAAACAAACCCCGTTAAAATCGTTTTTTTTGCCCAAATGGAATCTGCATTGAGCATGCGATTTTAAACCCCCCAAAAAAAGTTTTCATTGTGCTGCTGTGCTCGGGGGGACGCCCCCGCTGGTTTTTGTCCCCCTATAGGCCTAGAGACAAGCCACTTCTTTGAGCCAATGGGGCACAGCCCCCAGTGATCGCGAATGGTGGCCCCCAAGTTTTGTAGAACGGTGTCCCCTGCCCTTTTGTTTTTTGGTGTGTATGTTTTATTTTGTTTCATGTTTACATTTAGTGTTTGTGTGTGTGGTGGTGTATGTGTGTGTGTGTGTGGAAAAGAGAGAGAGAAGGAGAGGAGAAGGAGAAGAGAAGAGAAAATAAGTAGGAGTGAAATCTGTTCATGTTTTCGTTTTCAAATATAAGATATAGTTATAAAAGTGTAACAAAAAGACAAATTGCCTATTTTATGGGAAAAAAAGTTTTTTATTATTATTATTATATTATTATTATTATTATTAAAATTTTTATTATTATTTTTTTATTATTATTATTTTTATTATTATTATTTTTAAAAATTTTATTTAAAATAATCGTGATTTTAAAATTTATTTGGGGGTTTGGGTGGATCGGGATAGTAGACAGATAGGTAGGTAGGTATTATATTTATAAAATATATATATTAATATTATATATATATATATATATTTTTAAATTAAGCGAAAGGGAGGAAGGAGGGGGGGTTAGAGGGGTAGAGAGAGAGATAGTAGATAGAGGAGAGAGAGAGGGGGGGAAGAGAGGAGAGAGGGGGGGAAAGAAGGGGAGAGAGGGGAGGAAGAGAGGAAAAGAGAGAAGAGAGAGAGAGAGAGAGAGAGAGAGAGAGAAAAAAAAAACGGGGGGGGGGGGGGGGCCACAAAATTAAAAAATATAATTTCCCCAATTGTGTGTGTGTGTGTGTGTTGTGTGTGTGAGAGGAGAGAGAGAGAGAATAATAAGGAAATATCTGTTCAATGTTACGTTATTATATAACGTTAAAAAGTGTAACTAAATGAAAAATTCCCCATATATATGTACAATAAAATCTATTTTTTATTATTTTTTATTATTTTTATTTTTATTATTTTTATTATTATTATTATTATTTATTATTATTATTATTATTATTATTATTAAAATTTATTATTATTATCTTTTTATTTTTTTAAATGATAATAAAAAAAAAATAATAATAAAATAAAAAATAATAATAAATAATAATAATAATAAAAAAAATAAAATAATAATAATAATAATATAATCTGTGTTTTTAAAAAATTTATTTTGGGGTTGGGTGGGTGGGGGTAGATAGACAGATGGGTGGGTAGATATTAGAATAGGCGAGAAGGGGAAAAAGAGGAGGGGGGGTAGGGGATAGAGAAGATAGATGATAGATAGATGGAAAGAGAGAGAGAGAGAGAGAGAGAAGAGAGAGAGAGAGAGGAAAGAGGAGGCGAGAGAAAGAGAAGAGGAGAGAGGAGAGAGAGAGAAAAGAGAAAAAAGGGGGGGGGGGGGGGGGGCACCCAAAATTAATAATGTACTCCATTTAAATTGTGTGTGTGTGTGTGTGTGTGAGAGAGAAAGAGGGGGAAAGAGAGAGAGAGAGAGAGGGGGGGAAGAGAGAGAGGGAAAGAGAGAGAGAGAGAGAAAGAATAAGTAGGAGGGAAATATCTGTTCAATGTTATCGTTATTTATACGTCATAAAAAGTGTAATAATGAAAAATTCCCCATATTGATGGAAAAAGATTTCTTAATAATAATCTGTGATTTAAAATTATTTTGGGTTGGGTGGTTGGGGATAGATGATAGATATATTGGTAGGAGATAGGAGAAAAAAGGAGAGAGGAGAGAGAGAGGGGAGAGGAGAGAGGAGAGAGGGGGGGTAGGGTAGGGGGGGGTGGGGGGGGGAAGGGAAAGGGGAAATAAAATAGTAGATAGATAGATAGATAATAGATAAATAGAAAAGATTAATAGATGATAGATAGATAGATAGATAATGATAGATGATAGAAAATAGATAGATGATAGATAGTGAAGATAGATAAAAAAGGATAGAAAATAGATAGATGTAGAAAAAAGATAAAAATAATAGAGGGGGGGTGAAGATGATAGTAGAAGTAGAAAGATAGATAGATGATAGTAGAAGATAGATAGATAGATAGGGAAAAATAATAGATAGATAGATAGTAGATAGATGATAGATAAAGAAGATAGATAATAGATAGATAGATAGATGATATAGATGATGATAGATAGAAGAAAATAGATAAGGGGATAGATGATAGAAGATGATAGATAGATAATAGATATAGATAGATAGATAGTTAGATAGATGTATAGATAGATAGATAGATAGTGTAGATGATAGATGATAGATGATAGATAAAGTAGATGAAAAGTAGATGATAAAAATTTTGATAGATAGATAATAGAAAAGAGAGAGGATGAGAGGAAAAGAGAGAAAAAAGGGGGGGGGGGGGGGGGGGGGGCAAAAAAAATTAAAAAAATGTACAACTCAGCGTCTTCCATTTTAAAACTAAATCTCTAAAATATCTGATATTTTTTAGTCTTATAATCTAGAAATCTAAAGTGTCACTGATGGTTGTCTATAAATTGGGAAAGATCCCCACTCAAATAAAATGAAAAAGTTTTAAATTTAAAAAAGATCACTGAGGGTGTCTACAAAAGGGCCCCAATAAAATAATAACTAAAAAAAAGGGTAACACACACTTCCCCATTTTAATTAGACCCCCCCTTCCCCCCCCCCCCTTAGTCTAGCCAGGGGAAACCCCGGCGGCCACCAAAGGAGGGGTTTCACAGTGCTAAAAATATAGGCAAGTGTGGGTGTGCCACGCGAACGGCGAGTTGCCCCTTCTAGTCTAGCCCTCTTTCAAGGGGAATCCTACACTTCCGTTCCCAAAACCCCGTACATCAAGGGGTTTGTCCCCCGTCGGATAAAACCTGACTTGGGAAATTTTCCCTTTTTTGCATTCCCGCTTACGAATTTTTTAGTTTTTGCTTCGTTTATTATCCCGTGCAATCCTTCTTTTAATATAAAAAAGAAAGAGAGAGATAGGAAAAAGAGGAGAAAGATAGTAGAGAACAAGAAAAGGGGAAAAAAAAAAGGGGAGAGAGAGAGAGAGAGGAGAGAGAGAGGAAAAAAGAGAGAGGGGAAGAGAGAGGAGAGAGGGAGGGAAAAGGGGAGGGGGGGGGGAGGAGAGAGAGAGAGAGAGAGGAGAGAGAAAGAATAAAAGAAAAGAAAGAAAGGAAGAGAGAAAGAGGAGAGAGAGAGAAAAAAAAAAGAAAATTAAAAAGAAAGAGGGGGGGGGGCGGGGAAGAGAGAGAAAAGAAATAAAAAAAGAGTGAGAGAAAGAAGAGAAAGAGAGAAAGAAAGAAAGATAGGGGGGGAGAGAAAGAAAGAAAGAAAAAAGAAAAAAAAAAAAAAAAGGGGAGGAGAGAGAGAGAGAGAGAGAGAGAGAGAGAAGAGAGAGAGGGGAAATAGAGTAGAGAAAGAAAGAAAGACGGAAAAGAGATAGAGAAAAAGAGAAAGGAAAAAGGAAAGAGAGAAGAGGGAAGAGAGGAAAGAGATTGGAATGAATGAAAGAGAGGAGGAGAGGAGAGAGAGAGAGAGAGATTAGAGAGAAACAGAGAGAAAAAGAAAAAGGATAGATAAAGAGTGAGAGAGGGAGAAAAAGGGATTAAGAAAGAATGAAAGAAAGGAGGGGGAGAGAGGGGAGAGAAAGAGAGAGAGAGAGAGGAGAGGAGAGAGAGGAGGGGGAGAGAGAGAGGGGGGAGAGGAAAAGAAAGGCATGGAGTTCTTAGGATCGTTTTCTATATTACGCCGTTCCCAAGCTATTGTTACTATTAAAAATCTATGGTTGATACCCAAAAATACAGGTTATAGGGAAATAAATTTCCCCACTGCTTGATTATAAATAATTCCTTTCACGGGTATCTCTTTTTTCAAAATTTACAACTTTAAAAAGGGCTTTTGATCAGCCCAAGTTCTAAGCTCTTTATTTTCTTTTAAACTAATTTGTCTTGGGTTATCTCACAGTATGTTTTTAGAACTTTAAAATTCCCCCCAAACAGAATATTTCTGCTGATTTTTTTAAAAATGTGTGAAGTAAATTAAAGGGAGGATGTGACAAAAATAGCATCGTTATAATCCGTCATTGTGGGATGTATTTGGGGAGAAAAAAACATGCGAACCGCAAATTATGTACTTTAAATGTTAATGGTTTTTTTGTTTGATTTTTTTTTTAAGTTACCTTTCTTTGTGAAAGGGTGTAAAAAATTTTTTTTTTTATCGTTGGGGTTTTAAACGATTTTTAAAGTTTTTATTTTTTTTGTTATGTCGATGAAAGGATTAGGGGCCGAAACATTCCCTGTTTTTGGGTTTTTGTTCTCTTTGAAGTTTTATATATTCATTTTTGTTCATTTTTATGGAAAGGTCAGTTAAAAAAAAAATAACAAAATTCCCTATCCCCAAGGGGAAAAAGGTCTTTTGGAAACTAGACCCCATCTCGAAAAAAGGACAGAAAAAGAATTGTAAAACCAATTTTTATTACGAGTGAAACATTAGGCTCTACCAAATTCAGTCCCCCTTTTTGGGGAAAAAAGAATAAATTTAAAAAACTTGCAAGTCCCGGGGGTTAGAGTGTTTGAAGTGAGTATTTAAATCGATCGTATTTGAAGGGGGAGTTTTTTGGCCAAAATTTAAAATGTGTTTTTAGGTAGAAAGCGCCCACCCCCAAAGAATTTTGACAGGAAAAAATTAGGGAGAATGACGTGACGGTATTTCAATTTTTTTGTCAGGAAAATGTGTTAAGAAGTTGTTTCCCCCAGTACGGGAGAAAGTGAAATTTGGGGGTTTTCCCCAAAACTAACTATACGCCGTCAGAGCAGGACTCGAACCCCAGACCCTTGGTACGAAGGGGAGTTTTAAACCTAAGCCAATAGCCCCTAAAGGAAAAAGTATTCGTATGGGGGAAATCACGATTCAAGAGAAAAAAGGAATTTCAAGATTGTATTTGAAAGTCAGAAATTTTAAAAAGAATATTTCTAATCAAACAAATTCAAAGTGAATGGTCTCGAAGACCAGCGTAAAAATTATAAAAATTTTTAAATATATATATATTAATTTTATATATATATTATAATATAAAAAATTTTATATATAAATGGTCTTGGATTTTCATAAAAAATACTTTAAAAGGTTGAAAAAAGTATCAAAGGTTTATAATGACCCCTTCCCTGGGGGACAAGGAATGAAAATTTGGACGAATAAGAGTTTGGTGCTTATACATTTCTTTGACAAAGACTTGATGAAAGTGAGGCAAAACTTCGATATTTTAAAATATATATATTTTATATATATATATAATATATATATAAATATTAATTATTTTTATTATTATTATTATTTTTATTTTTATTAACAAGCAATTTTTTTTTAAACGTTTTTTGGAAAAACGAGATCATCGCGTGCTTGTGAATGAGAAAAAAAAAGAGATATAAATCAAGAAAATCGAGGGAAAATAAAAAAATTATTTTAAAATTTAAAAAAATTTGAGCAATTTTTTTCAAAAACAATTACAGAAAAAAAAAAAAGTTTTTTAAGCCTTTTTTGTGAAACAAAATAAATTTTTCCTTTTTTGCAAGCTGATTAAAAATGGGGGTTTTTTTTTTTTTATTTATGTATAGTAATTTTGGAAGTACAGAAAAAGGTTTTTTTTGTGAAATTTTCCACCCGGGGGGCCCCACACACACACCACAAAAAAAAAATACAAAAAAAACACAAAAATACACATCCCTGGTCATCTTTTGAAAATTATGTATTAAATTTTAAATGTATACCCCCCATGTGATTGTCACCCCCCCCCCCCACCCCAACCCTTTTCCCCAACCCCCAAGTCCAGGGCCTTTTTTTGATTCAACTGGTTGAACCCCAAACCTGTTCGTTTGTGGGAAATGTAACTGAATGTAAATTTCTTTAATAAAAATTTCCTGTAATTTTTTACTTTAAAATATCAAAGTTTTCATTATAATTCATTGTATCCCCAAGGCTTTTTTATTTTTATTTTAAATAAAAATAAAAAAAACAAAATAAAAAAAAAAAAAAAATTTTAAAAAACAAACAAAAAAAAAAAAAAAAAAAAACAACCCAATTGCAATTTTTTTAAAACCCTTTCAATTTTCTTATGTTTTTTTTTAGCTCCCTTTTCCCCTTTTTTTTTTTTCATTTTTTTTTTATCTTTTTTTTTTTTTTTTTTTTGTTTTAATCAAAAATAAGGGCAGTAGGCCCCGACTCAGGTGACCCTCGACAGAGAAAGGGGCATAGGCAGTACCCAAGCGAAGTCAGATAAGTTGATAAGGGCCCTTCTAAAGAGGTACTAGGAAGTGTGGCGTTAGGAAAAGAATATTTTTAGTTTGGAAATTCTTTAGATAACAAGAGATATCCCCTTTTTTTTTTCCCTTGTTTATTGATGGTTCAAGATGAACCTAAAAGGGGGTTTTTGCAAAAATTTTTGGGGAAGTACTTTTTTTTTTTTTTTGGTTTTTTTTACTTTGTTTTTTTTACTTTTCTTAGCCCCAAAAAGATAAGGTAGAGGACGATGTGGCACTGTTGGGGGTTGATGTCCCTACAAAGGGGCCCCTCTTTTTATGTTTTTACTTTGGGAGAGGAGATATTTTGGTTGCGTGAATGAAATTTAGTCAGTACTCAAAGAATTTGATAGGCTGCCTCATTCTCACCCCCCGGTGAGAAAAGAAAAGCGATCGAGCTTCAACCCCCGGGGTGAGAGTAGAGGTAGTTGCCCCCTTTTAGTATTCTCAACCCCCGTAACCAAAAGGGAGGGTAGATAGCCCGTCTCTTTCCCCTTTCTCATCCCCGTTAACCAAAAATTCCCCCCGTTAACCAAAGGTAGGGAGGGTGCCTACCGAGCCCCGTCCCCTTTTGCTAATTACCTGTGTAAGGACTTTGCACCCCCCCCCCCCCTTCTCTTCCCCTTTCTCTTTTTTCTCTCTTTCTCTTCTCTCTCTTCTCCCCTCTAAGCGAAATGGATTGCCCAATTTTTAAGAATTGGGACTTTTTCCCTTTTATGGGATATTTTGTTTGTTTAAAAACATGTTTGATTTGGTTCCCAATTTTCCCAGTTAGTTAGGTATTTTAACTTTATATTTTTGCTCTCTCCTCCCCACCCAAACTCTATTTCTCTACATTTTTAATTGTTTGTATTTCCCTTTTTCCATCCCCCTCAATTCAATATTTAATATCCTCTCGCCCTCCCCCATCCCCCCCTTTTTTATCCCTGTCTTTTTGAGACTTCTCTTTTTAATTTGTTGGGTTTTTTTCTTCTTTTCCCTTTTTCCCCCCACTTCTATTTGTCTCTTCCCCCCCCCCCCTTCTCTTTTTTTTCCTCTGTCTCAATTTATATTTTTTTCTTCCACTTGCGTTAATTTTTCCAATACAAAAACCATATCTTTCAAAATTGATGCTATGCGTTTTGTTTTTTAAAAACCCCATAATATTACCAGTCGATAAATATATCAATTTTCAAAGGGGCGAAACCTTGTTAATGTTTAAAAGTTGATTAACACAATTCGGTGAGACCCTTTTTATAAAAAAAGAAACTAAAAGCAAAAACAAAGGCTGGGGGACGTCAAATTTTTTTCCTTCTATACAAGAAATTCATAATAACGCTACATATTTTATCATAGAAATAGACTTTGAAATTTAAAAAATCATAGATTTCCAAATTTCATATGAGATAAAGTTTCTTCTTTTTCTTCTTTTTTTCTTTTCTTCTTTTCTTTTTTCTTTTTTCTTCTTCTTCTTTTCTTCTTCTTCTTCTTTTCTTCTTCTTCTTCTTCTTATTATTATATTATTAATTATTATTATTATTATATTATTATTTTATTATTTTTATTATTTTTATTTATAATTTAAATTTTAATTTTTATCTTATTTTATTATATTATTGTAGTGTGTAGTAGTATATATAGTAGTAGTATTTGTATAGTGTAGTATAGTAGTAGAGGGGGGGGGATGAGTAGCGAGAATGGGGGTGGGGTGGCTAGGCTACCCTCCCACTGTTGGTTAACAGGGGGGAAATAGCGAAAGTGGCGAGGACCTCTATTTTATCCCCGGGGGGGAGAGCTCAAACGATTTTTTTTTCATCCCGGGGGGGGAATTTGTCACTCCCCTTTGATAATTATAACACTCCGAATTTTAAATTTTGGACCCCGGGGTCGACCCCTCGAAGTGGGACCAGAGTAAGAACGATGATGATGCTAGTCGAGTGTGCCAGAACTTGGGACCCCGCCCCGTAGATGAATGAAGGCGAAAGGGCCGGGCCCCCCCAAAGAATTTATTTTTTTTTCGCATTTATTATTTAAATTTGTTTATATTATTCTTATTTTAAAGACTTAGACTTTTTTAATTTTAATTTATGTTTCCAGGTTTTTTCTTTTGGGGTGGGTGGGGGGTGGGGGGGGGGGGG
>NW_027624555.1:0-8057 GCF_034508935.2 Berghia stephanieae | reverse complement strand
AAGAAACAAGGGTGTACCGATTAGAGATAATAAATATTGAGAAAACTATGATAGATAAATAATGTAAAAAAGATTTTCAACAGTCTATATCATGAACCAAAATTCTGACAGAGTACTCTCTCTCTCTCTCTCTCTCTCTCTCTCTCTCTCTCTCTCTCTTTCTCTCTCTATCTATCTATCTATCTCTCTCTCTTTCTCCTCTCTTCTTCTCTTCGTATGCCATTATCCATCTTTCTCTCTCAACAATCCTTCTATCTTCTTGTTATGTTTGTAGAAGTCATCTGGGTATAGAAAGATAATATTGGTATATTACAATGAGCACAAAAGTGATCACCATTGTTCGATGATAGACAACGTTTTACGATTCATTAAAGATTCATGAGTCGGTTTTCTCTGCGGCATAACCACGCTCACCTGATTGCAGTAAGAAAGATACAACTTCATATTCATTGTATTGGAGGAAATTGGGCTAAATCCGTGCACATTCGGATTGAAAGCATGAAAATTGGTATACGGTTAGCTAAGACCCATATAAATGACATCTGCTATAGAACCACTCTCGCAAATTTATCATTACAGTGCGTTTTTAGGACTTTTATTTTCCCCTATATATATAGCATTACTTATCCAAGGAAAATAACAACGAGAATACAATGTGCGTTCAATAATTTAAATATACTGTTGACCATTTACAGTAGCTAACAAATGGCTTCGGATGGGAACAGTACAGACAATGGACGTTTCGGGGAAAAAAACCTTCGTCAGCAAAAGGAACGTTGAAAACATAAAACTAAATGTAGTAGGAATAGTAGCCTGTGTATTCCTGCATGGTTCAAGCATGAGACGTTAGCGTGGTGTTATCTAGTTGACATACTAAAACTTGTTCCATCAGTCCCTGCGAGAAGTTCTTTTTGCCATTGTAATTGTATCTAAAAACATGCAAGCGCATTCCTTTTAAAATCATATGTAATATTCTTCCCCCCCCCCCCCCCTCTGTCTCTGTCTCTGTCTCTCTCTCTCTCTCTCTCTCTCTCTCTCTCTCTATCTATCTATCTATCTATCTATCTATCTATCTATATATATATATCTCTCTCTCCTTTCTTTTTTTTCCTTTAAAGACCCATCAACATTCAATTTTGAATTATGAGAATTTCATATGGAATGAAATGCTATAGTTTTAAACGCTACATTAACTACACAATGGTTCACCAGCAAGACACGTAAGGCCTATTTCGTGCAAAACAAGCAATCAGTACAGAGCAATGTTTGGAAAACAACAGATAGAACAACAGTCGTGGGTGCTTTTAGCCAAGCACTCAATTATACTCGTACCTGAGCGAGCATGCAATTTGTGTGCAGTGCCTTACACAAGGACTTCAACAGTACAGAAAGAACATGCTCCCATTGTCACCATGCGGTCGATAACGTAACGTCAATAGCTTGACACAATACTGCATTGTAACGATTGGTGATTATCATGATGATGATGATGATGATGATGATGATGATGATGATGTCACTGTCATCACACTCCACACTGTCATCAAAATGTACTCGTCCTTCAGAGCCTTTCACTCCGTGGAACCGGAGTTTATCCCAGTTTCTATTGCGTAAAACGGAAAATAGCAATTGCTTGATACCCTTTTCATAGGATACTAGTCTTTCCCAAAGTACTTTCCGCCAGATATAACAGACCCAGCTACTCAATTACCGCTGGGTGGACTGAGAGGTCAGGAAAGAAAATTCGACTGTACCCGAGATCGGAACTCAATTCGACGTCTTTGGCCATGTAATAAGAAAAGAGGGGACAGGGAATCTGGTGACAACAAGACAGGACTGATCGATTGGATGCGAGCAGCAGAAACACAATTGATGAAATTGGTGGACAACATTAGGAACTGGGCAAGGGGAATAAGTCATGTGGAGACCATCAGGGCAACGAACGACAGCTAGAGAGGGTCGGAAAAGTCATGATCGCCTATGCTTGTAAGCAAGGTTCCAGACGGTGATTGATCACGTGACAATTCAAAAACGAATTATGTGCCTCACCGCCATATCTCACTTTCTGTGTTGTCTTCAAAAAATAAATTGCGCTTTTATATAGAGCAATATCCACTTAACAAGCTCAAAGCGCTTTACAAGGGGTCCCTGGCCAACAGCAACATTTAACATTTAGGACGGGACATGACGCCTGTTAGGCGATATTACTTTATTTTTTCGGACAGAGACAGCGATGTTAACAGCCAATTACTTATTTTACACCTGAATACGGTGAGAGAATGTGAGTAAAGAGCCTGCTCCAAGGGCTCGAACTCAGGACCTTCCGATCCGAAAGCGAGTGTCATATTACAAGACCAAATAGGCGCAGATGAAAAATATCCGGAAAATCAAATTTAAAGTGAAACCGGTCAGATTTCTTTTTGTTTGTTTTTTGTTTGTTTGTTTTTTGTTTGTTTTTTTAAAATAAGATCTAAGTAGTATATGGCACCATATTGTGCGGCAATGTTTGTCTAGTGGATTGACACTCGCCTTCGGTCCGGAAGGTCCAGGTTTCGAATCCCACTCTGAGCGGCGCATAGTCAAGTCCTTGGAAAAGGCTCTTTGCTCACATTTCTCATTTACTCAGGTGTAAAATGAGTACTTGGCTTTTACCAGCGTTGTCTTTATCGGGAACAATACTATAATATCCCCTGACAGGTGTCAGGTCCCATCCTACTTTTTAAGTGTAACCGCTGACTAGTGACCCAATGTAAAGCGCTTTGAGCACGTTTAGTGGATATTGCTGTATATAAATGTTCGAGTTTTTATTCAGTCCATATTCATGCATTTAAGGTTTCACAATTTAATAATAATAATAATAATAATAATAATAATAATAATAATAATAATAATAATAATAATAATAATAATAATAATAATAATAATATACTTTATTCATCCAAAAAACTGGAAATTCGTTTACAGACGTGGCATGCATAAAAATGTATAAACACAAATTTGAGAATCTATGGCGACAATGTATACATATAGGGGTATATATGCAAATGCACAAAAATGTAAAAAAACATACAACCAAGAACCGATAGCGACACTTTATATATTAATTTGATAAATTGAGATAGACCATACCTCTGGCCTCTAGTCCGAACTTGTGTGTGTAATATGGTTTAGCCCTAGATAATAACCTTTCGAGACCACTGTTTGCATATTATAATCTGTTCACATAATGAATTCTCTTCTCGCCTTTTTTTCATGGGACAAAATAAGGGTGACACGATTTTGTTCAAATATGAGCGTATTTTACGTTAAGCTTATGTTAAGGTAAATAAATTTCTATGTTAATCAAAGGGAGATTAGAATCTATTTTTGGATCACATAATGTCTTAGACAAATGGCAATGATGATGGTGATGATGATGATGATGGAGGTGGTGGTGGTGGAGGTGGTGGTGGAGGTGGTGGTGGTGATGTCATGCTGATGATGATGATGATGATGATGATGATGATGATGATGATGATGATGATGATGATGATGATGGTGGTGGTGGTGGTGGTGGCGGTGGTGGTGGTGGAGGTGGTGGTGGTGGTGGTGGTGGTGGAGGTGGTGGTGGTGGTGGTGGTGTTGGTAGTGGTGATGTCATGATGATGATAATGATGATGATGATGATGATGATGATGATGATAATGATGGTGATGATGATGATGATGATGATGATGATGATGATGATGATGATGATGGTGATGAAAATGTGAACCATTTAATTTAGGAATGAAACATCAGCAATTTGTGGTACCAAACTTCGACTTGTAACTCGCCGATATAAGCCAGGACTATTTCATTTGCGTACCTAGTGTTATTTCAAATGATGTATCGAGACAATGTGTATCCAATCGTTAAATAACAAACACTTGCAATATGACAGGTAAACTATAGTTCAAGGCCTCGTTTCGTGGAGCTAAGATAAAGAATATTGTATTTATTCAGGATTTAACCACGATACATCTTAATACTTTACTTATTTATCTCTTGATAGTTTGAATGCAGTATTCAGGTTGTCCATAAAGTCTTTCCCTTATTATAAATACTTATTACTCTAAAACAGTTATAGATATTCACATCTGGTTTTCACCATCTTCTAAGGAAAAGTTATGGATTTATGCCTATACGTCATTGATCTTTATTTCATCAGTAAAGTTACCAAAATAAACATGAACTTAAAAGACCTCATTTTTCTCTCCTATTGGGAATGAGATTAGCGGAAGAGTAGCGTCCCTTGATTGGACGTCACCGGCGGAAAAGTTATTAGAGAGAGAACGTCAAGTTGGTTGTGCGCATGCGTCTCTCGTCCTCGCTTCCGGTGAAAACTGCATGAGACACTTCACCGAAAGCGAGGACGAGAGAGACGCATGCGCAAAACCATTTTGACGTTCTCTATGTAAGGTGACGTCCGATCAAGGGACGCTACTCTACCGGTAATCTCATTCCCTATTTCGGAATCATACAGTGCGTCAAAAATTGTCTTTGTGTAAAGTAATCATAATATCGCAATAAGTAGCTTGACAACGTTTCACATCCCATTTTAGCAGACCATTACAGGACATGAAAACGATCTTTGATTCTATTCTAAATTTGCTGAGACACAAAGTGAATGTTGGTATTGGCAAAAAAGAGTTGTAGACCGATCTTTCAAACGACTAGTGTAAATGTCTATTTTGATATGCAAGATTTCATGCAGCATCCCATCTTCATGAATATCGGCCATAGATCAGATTAATGTTTTCAGTATGACTGAATTACTCAACATGGGAAACAAACCCTTCGCAACATTTCTAAACGTCACGTTTTCAGACATGGATTGGGAAAGATGGACTCGTTTCCCTGGCCGCCTGGGCAACAGGACATTTCTCCCTATGACTTTTTCATATGGGGTTACATCAGAGACCTTGTTGATTCAGCTCCCATACCAGATGTTGGCACGTTTACCATGAAACATGAGCTGTTATTGATTCCATCACGCCATAAAAGCTACAAAATACACGGAAAGAACTAGAAAATATGTTGATTTTGCGTGTAGGTAACCATGTCAACCATACTGAGGCACATTGATTAAAACATAATGGTAAACAAAAATGTGAAGCATGTATGTTAACTGCTTCCGGTCGTTGAATAATGCTGTTGATGTGTTTTAAAGCTTGTGATTGATTCTTAGTTTAACTCACTCAACCCTAACAACGACTATATCCGTTGTTTACCCGGGTTACTTTTACTCCATGCCTATTTATTACATTTTTCTGAGGCAAATTATAGGCGTATTATCAAAGCTATTGTTTTTAGTTTTTACATGATAATGGTAGTTGAATAAAACTATCTATGTACATGCTCATTTTTAATAATTTTTTTCCAATTTTGAAAAGAAGCAAAAATCTCTAGGATTGAGTGAGTTAATGTGATTTTTAAGTGGATTTCTGAGTCAATATGCCAGATTGTGGATTCCCACCCTTGCTGGAAGGCACCATATCACAAATTCAAGTAAGTCAACAATGGGCATGATCTATATTAACTTTCCATGTGCTCGAGGTCATTGGTCACATTGCAAAATGTGCTCAAAGTGACCTACATAGTGAAAAGTGTTCACAGATTTTGAACTATCTAACATTACGATTGGTCATTGTGTTCAGCTTGACACATGGGTATGTTTACAACTTTCATAAACAAAGCAGCGTGTTTGCATTTGTTCAGAAATGTCCTATCGTTGGACAGCAACAAATCACGTGGTTGATGACTCGGTTGGACGAAAACATGAATATAGATCGCTCCCATTTACATTGTACAAACTCGCCTGTAATAGTCAACCAAGAACCACGCTCAAACCACGTGAGACGCTTCGACTCCTTTGTTGACCTGTGGGTCACGACCGGGCCTTATAACCAGTCCACACCCGCCAGTAGTGATCGTAGGAAACCTCCCTCCCAACGACAATGAAAAACTTGAGCAATATCGAAAATCAAAAACATAATATCATAACGTGAACGATTCACAAGAGTCAATTATATAAAACAACAATCTAAAAGATGACAACAAGTCAATTATATAAAACAACAATCTAAAAGATGACAACTAGTCAATTATATAAAACAACAATCTAAAAGATGACAACAAGTCAATTATATAAAACAACAATCTAAAAGATGACAACAAGTCAATTATATAAAACAACAATCTAAAAGATGACAACAAGTCAATTATATAAAACAACAATCTAAAAGATGACAACCATAACATACGACAGAGACAGAGACGACCATTAAATTATTGTCTATCATCCGTGGGTGTGTCCAAAGGTCACGGTGTGTCGGACCGCAGCCATCGTAAAGTTAAAGCCTGACACTGAAACCCAAAAAGACTGGCAAGTTGACGTCATTATTTGTTTTTTATACCGCCTAGTGAGTTGTCGTGAGTAGTGCTCATGGAAACAAGTGGTCCCATTGGTTGAACTGTTGAATACACGATGTATTTTCTTTTGAGGCTAAAGACTGCCATTTTGATGTCATTTTTAGGTCAGTGTCAGGCGATAAGTTAACGATGGCTACCGTCGGACTCGATTCAGAACAATACAGATTGGCCAACAAATAATAATAATAATAATAATAATAATAATAATAATAATAATAATAATAATGATAATAATAATAATGATAATAATAATAATAATAATAATATAATAATAATAATAATAATAATAATAATAATAATAATGAATAATAATAATAATAATAATAATAATAATAATAATAATAATAATAATAATAATAATAATAATAATAATAATAATAATAATAATAATAACCAACAGTGGTCTACGACAATGATGGCGTCTGCGTATCTGCAGGTATTGATGACACAGAATTCGGGACATACGTTACACTCATCACAAAAGTGACATCCTTCACAATAGATAGAGCAACTACACATCCAGTCAGCTCAACTCATTGTTGTGAAGACGGTTATCAGCATAATGATAAAAAAAGTGGTGTTAAGCCGAGTAACAATAACGTTTGCGAAGGAAAGGGATATCCTGTTTAGACCTCCCTGTCTTATAGGGCTGCTAAAGATGATGACATGGCATTACTTCGTCAAAAGATCAGTCATGAGACAATGTAATAATAATATGTGACTCTGCCAGAAAGTAACAACGACATAATAAGAGTGGTGGAAAGTGATGTGAATGTAACGTTATTTCGGGAAACCGAAGATTTAATATTCTGCAATCGTTGAATAATATTTTTATTCAACGCGTTCAAAGCATTATTCAACGATTCGTATTAGGTAGAAATGATAGGGTTTTCCAATGAGAGGGGTGGAAGAAAGACAATATTGTAAGTCTTGTCTCTTTCTGCAATA
This sequence comes from Berghia stephanieae, assembly GCF_034508935.2. Lineage (NCBI taxonomy): Eukaryota > Metazoa > Mollusca > Gastropoda > Nudibranchia > Aeolidiidae > Berghia > Berghia stephanieae. The sequence continues at coordinate 656 of NW_027624555.1, read as the reverse complement.
AAATTAGGGAATGTTCTGCCTTTTTTTCGTTCTTTGCCACTTATCTCACGCAGAGAGCTTCTAACGTCCATCTGAGCAATAAATGCTGACATAAAGGAATAGCATATATTCTTTTTAGTTTATTAGTCTTCATGGAGCTATCATTAAATGGCATATCGGAATAATATATTGAATGACTCCAATAAAAAGCATAATACTAAAATAACATGTTTAGAACACAATTACGTATTTACTACATTTATTTCCTCTGGGAAATGAACAATAATAGTAGAATAGATACCTACTAGACGTCTAGAATGTTTTCTAAGGAAGATGCCAATCGGGTCCGTTCTTAGTTAAATAATAAATTGCCAAGTATTTTTGATCGATCTTTCTAATACACACCAAAATAGACATTTATTTTTTAAATTGCAAAGTGTAAGCAATAAGATGAAGAAGAAGAAGAAGAAGAAGAAGAAGAAGAAGAAGAAGAAGAAGAAGAAGAAGAAGAAGAAGAAGAAGAAGAAGAAGAAGAAGACGAAGAAGAAGAAGAAGAAGATGATGATGATGATGATGATGATGATGATGATGATGATGATGATGATGATAATGATGGATGATGATGATGATTGTGAAGAAGAAGAAGAAGAAGAAGAAGAAGAAGAAGAAGAAGAAGA
>NW_027624554.1:0-2500 GCF_034508935.2 Berghia stephanieae | reverse complement strand
ATACTTGACAATTCTATTGTTTCCCTTTTTATTGGCTGAAATGACTTAATACTTGACAATTCTATTGTTTCCTTTTTATTGGCCTGAAATAACTTAAATACTTGACAATTCTATTGTTTCCCTTTTTATTGGCCTGAAATGACTTAAATACTTGACATTTCTATTGTTTCCTTTTTATTGGCCCTGAAATGACTTACATACTTGACAATTCTATTGTTTCCCTTTTATTGGCCCTGAAATGACTTTAAATACTCGACAATTCTACTTGTTTCCTTTTTATTGGCCCTGAAATGACTTAAATACTTGACATTTCTATTGTTTCTTTTTATTGGCCTGAAATGACTTACATACTTGACAATTCTATTGTTTCCCTTTTTATTGGCCCTGAAATGACTTAAATACTCGACAATTCTATTGTTTCCCCTTTTTATTGGCCCTGAAATGACTTAAATACTTGACAATTCTATTGTTTCCCTTTTTATTGGCCTGAAATGACTTAATGGCTTGGATACGAAAGACATTGTCTCAGCTTCACAAGGATGGACAAAAAAAGAGAAGGGGGGGGGGGGAGGGGGTTGGCCAGAAAAGAAAAAGATCTTGACTGATGAACTCGAGTACGATACTGATCCGATTACTTGATTGGTATGATCTCTGTTACTGATATAGGAGCGTCCTGGAGCCATCTGTTAACTTATAGCCTGACAATTAGAACCTCTAGGACTTACAGTTTGACGTCATTGTTAATGTTTGCGCAGCGTCTAGTGAGTTGTCGTTAGTAGAGCTCAAGGAAACAAGTGATCCCATTGGTTGAACTATTGAATACAACTCACGAGTTGTTTTCTTTTGTGGCCATAAACTTGTCTTTTGACGTCATTTTTAGGTCAGTGTCAGGCAGGCCGTAGCCATCGTTAAGTTATAGCTGAAACTGAAACCAAAAAGACTGGCATTTTGACGTCATTATTTGTTTTTTGCACCGCATAGTGAGTTGTCGTTAGTAGTGCTCATGGAACAAAGTGGTCCAATGGTTGAACTGTTGAATACAACGCACGATTTGTTTTCTTTTGTGGCGAAACATGGCCTTTTGGCGTCATTTTAGGTAGTAGAATAGTAGTAGCGTATGGCTACCTCCAAATTTATTCGTCAACCCAGCTTTCTAAAGTCTTTCTCCGCCCTAAGGACGGTTTCGTACCACCTTCAAGTTAGTGACTGGACAGTGGATGACTATGTAATCGCCTGGTCTCTGGGGCTGCTGACATTTCGGCAGGTGTCACTGTTTCCAAGTTTCCATCTGCACATATTTGATGCGGTTCTGCCATGTCCAGTTAAGAGGCGATTTGAGGAAACCCAGTATTACCTGGCGTTACTGAATGTGGCAATCTTTTGGTTTGGATCTTTTTTAGGTCAGTGTCAGGCTATAACTTTACGAAGGTTACGGTTGTCCCCGATTGATAAGAGGGCATCAGAAATCAGGACCACACCCGAGATCAGATAGGTCTCTTTACTTGTGGGGCAAGTTCTCTATAGTTGAGTTATTTAGAGGGGTGAGTCTTTTTTACTTTACGAAACTCGCCGAAACCCAATCCCAGGTTCACTCCCAATGGTGTACATTTCCCTGAGTCCCAGGTTCACTCCCTACTGCTACCTACTTCCCATAACTTTGTCAGGTTTCGTCGGGTTTCGTAAAAAAGACACATCGTATTTCGAGTGCCAATGTAAGTATCGGTTCCAGGGTTGGGTTTTGCTTCCAGTTTGACGTTTTTTAAATGCAAATTCCAAAATCTGCATTTTCAGGTCGTTTGGCATGGTACAATTCGGTTGGGCATTATATATAGAATTTCTTTTTTTTTATTTTTTTGTTGTTTTGCATTTAATTAAGAATTAAATAATTTGACCTAATTAGTAGACAGTAAATAAAAATGGCCAGACAATTTATCTGTTATCACATCAAACTGGCAAGACGAGGAGAATGTTCATGGCTGTGTGACAGGAGAATACATTTTTTATTTCTACTTTAAAGTAAATTCAGCAGAATCGAATTGATGCATCACAACCCTGAGACCATAATTTAACATTTGAGTTAATGATCTGGCAGTATGTCCTAAAAATGTCAACACCAATTATACCATGATATAATTCCAGAATATTACAGTATTTGAAAAAAAATGACACTGCATGCATATTACATATATTGTGTGTATTTTTTATGTGTGTTTTTTTTTGGTTGTTGCTTGCTTTAAATAATCTCCGGCTTTATTCTTAGATGTGATCACTTTCACTTTGACCTTTCATTATTATTTCAATTAATTACCATTTTCTAGATGTTACCAGTGTGATCCTTACCATTTCCTGATTTAAATTATGCAGGATTTACTTGGAAGCCATCTCATCTTTACCAGAAATTTCAGCAGAAAGATCATAACCTGACCGTATATTTAATTGGCCCCCTTTCTTTGGGATGATTCAGAAGACGTAATTTAGAAATTAAAATTACGCTATTTTG
>NW_027624553.1:0-8056 GCF_034508935.2 Berghia stephanieae | reverse complement strand
ATCAATTTCGTTCCTTCTATACAGCGGATAAGCTGCGCTAAGCAATTGTACATAATTATTATTATTGTTTTTACGAAGAAGCCTCCCAAGTTTCAAGTCTATATATAGATAGAATGAACTTGACGTCACTCGGGTCATTGTTATTCCTTTTTGCCATCCGCGTTTATGAGCAATTCTCACTAAAATATCGTATCCAGACTATAGATAGAATGAAGTTGACGTCACTCGGGCCTTTGTTATTGTTTTTTGCCATCCGCGGTTATGAGTAATTCTCACTAAACTGTATTAATCAGACTATAGACGTTTAATGTTACACATAGTTTTATGTGTTGGTCCGTTATCCTTCCGGATGGCAATATTGTGAGGTTCTTAGCGCATACTATCAATAGATGGTATGCACTTGGCTAAGAAGTTCACAACATTGCCATCCGGAAGTATAACGAATCAACACACAAAACTGTGTGGAACCATGTTCTTTTATAGTCAGGTCAATACAGTTTAGTGAGAAGTACTCATAAACGTGGATGGCAAAAAACAATAACAAAGACCCGTTTGACGTCATCTTCGAACTGTCAATAGATAGTATGCGCTTAGCTAAGAAACCCACAACATTGCCATCCGGAAGTATAACGGACCAACACAAAAAACTAGGGGAAACCATGGACATTGATAGTTTTGTTAATGCAGTTTAATGAGAATAACTCATAAACATAGATGGCAAAAACAAACCCAACCCCCCCCCCCCCCCCAAAAAAAAAAAAAACTAAAACAAAGACCTGAGTGATGTCAACTTCGTTCTATCAAGAGATAATATTATCATTTCACCATATCATAAGATTGATGAGGACTACTCTCTCTCTCTCTCTCTCTCTCTCTCTCTCTCTCTCTCTCTCTCTCTCTCTCTCTCTCTCTCTTTATTTCTTTCTCTCTCTCTCTCATGAACAAATACAACAATTTTACACACAGTTGAATTCATTCAGCCCTTATTGATATTGTTTTTAAACCGACAGCTGGGTGACAAATTCTCATTAAATTATCTCAAGCAGACTGTAGATAGAATGCGCTTGGCCAAGGAGTTCACAACATTGCCATCCGGAAGTAGACCAACACACAAACTCTGTGTAACCATGAACGTTTATAGTCAGGTTAATACAGTTTAGTGAGAACAACTCACAAACGCGGATGGCAAAAACAATAACAAAGGCCTGAGTGACGTCATCTGCATACTATCTATAGATATAACGAAGATGACGTCACTCAGGCTTTTTTTTCCATCTCGCGTTTATGAGTAATACTCACTAAACTATTAACCAGACCATAAACGTTTAAGGTTACACATAGTTTTGTGTGTTGGTCTATACTTCCTGATGGCAATGGTGTGAGCTTCTAAGCCAAGCGCATACTATCTATAATATGTTTATGGTTACACACAGTTTTGTGTGTTGGTGCGATTGACCTGGCAGGCATTGTCGATGTACCCGTGCATTTCAAGAATACACAGATTCTTACACTTTATTCAGGTGTAGATGACTTCTTTCTCAGCGCCACGTGCTTCATGGTATTTATTTCAAGAGATCAGTTTGCCTGTCTACCATAAATCACTTTTATGACCAACGTCAAAGGTGTACACTCTCCATTGCATATTTAGAAAGATATTGGAGAAATTAAGTGAGAAACAGTCCCGACCTGCTTCGTGATACTTATTACAGAATCACTTGGACTGTCTACTATATACTTCTCTGACAACGTGAAAGGTCTACAATTTATGTTATATATTTAGAAGAAAATCTTTTATCCCATCATATTTCAAATATTGTCTTGTAAAGTTCTGCTTTGCGGTGTTAATTTATCTACATAATGATGCAAATCATTGGAAATCAAACTGGCTGATTATAAAACTGTCCCTTCCCTCCGAGGTAAATCATAGGCTATAAATGATGAACATCACCATTTGTTCAATGCCTCCTAAAAGGTTACTTTAATTAAAAGAAATAACTTGTTCTAAATAATATAGATGTGTAAAAACATCAATGACAATGAACAATACAAAGAAAAAACTTGGTTGACATCCTCACATTTTTGGGGAGGACTTCTGTAGTTTCACAACACTTATTATATTAGTTAATCTTCTAGCCATTATGGACTCAGTTAAATGCAATATCCAAGAAATATTACTAGATGTTTAAGTTTCATTTCTAGAAAGTGGTGTGATTTTTCTAATTTCAAAAACAATTTGCTGAGTCGATTAACGTTTGCGACTCCGACCGACGATCGTGTCATTGTTGTTTTTACGAATGTAATCACAGCAACAAGCGATTGCCATTTTATAAAATGCTTTCAACTACAAAATATATCAAAAGAGATATGCGCTTTGTACAGAATCGATATATAAAATCAGCTTTCCTCTCCTTTTTGGATTATCCAATGGGAGCGATCTATATTCAAGTTTTCGTCCAATCGAGTCATCGATCACATGAAGTGTTGCTGTCCAACGATTGGATTTTTAAAATAAATGTAAACACCCTGCTTTGTTTATGAAAGTTGTTAACATACTAAAGTGTCAGGCTGAAAAAATAGCTATTGCAGTGGATTTGCAATGTGACCAATGACTCGAGCTCATGGAAAATACTATGACCTTTCCTATAATCGGTATAATCTTAATGTGTATCATGCTTGTTTAACTAAAAAATAGAAATCGGATGATCTCTCACCCATAATATATGTTATACTTTTTGCATTTCATTAACTCGTATAGTACTCTCAGTTTGAAACCTGACGTTTGATTGATAAGTTTCGTTTAAACTAATTAGCAAGATTTTTTTATAAGCTACTTGTATTTTAAGAAATAGCACCTAATTGGATTCAATAGTCTGATGTCACGTCGTCCAGCAATGGCGAGCAGCGTGGTTCTAAACAAAGAAAATCGGTACTTTTTATTCTTCATGTTGACTAGAATTTGTCATATTATGGAATAAAAGGGAAACGGATAAAGGGGGGAAAAGACACTGCAAAATGGCCTACTCGACCCACCTTGGCAGGTCAAAATACCCAACCCGAAGTAGGATAAAAAAAACTGCATGAAAAGGACAAATGTAGCAATACGATAGAATGATTACATGTGTGTGAACCGATGTAGAACACAACAGTCAGCAGAGGTAGGTGGTCTCAAGACATAACAGACTGGATAGAGAGAACAACCACAAATACAGGACGTATGGCTCAGTAAAAAAACCAGAAGAGTTCTGTCAAGCTATTTGGAAGGCTCCATCCAACAAGGATTTGCTTTAAAAAATGAATCAACAAAATAAATCTCAGTCAGAAAATTATTTTAAATTTGAAAATGAATGCAGTATATGACAACCACAAATAAATAAACATGAACTACAATTATAATAAAACAATTTCTTATGAAAAAATGGCAACAACAAACGAAGGCAAATTAAAAAGGTGACAAAGTTTCCTCAAAACGACTTTTAAAATGTCAAGGCCGGTATGGAGAAATGTATAGGATCCTTTTGAATCGATAAAATCTCAATAGAGAATGGCTTTGTAATAAGCTTGACATATCAAAATATTGGAAACCATTACTTAGTTTGATTTCCTCTCTTTTTAATTTTTTCTTCAGAGGTTAGTTGAGAAACACGTTTTCAATTTTAGTTGAATAAAAATGTATTTATACCCCAGTGCTTCAGCCAAGAAAATATTCAACTTTTAATTCATACGTCATGTTTGGTAATAATTGTTTTTTGTTCATTTATTATTTACGGCATCAAAATTTTAATATCTATTAATGTTTTTAGTTGACAAGTCACAGATTTGTCTCATAACATGACCAAAAAAAGAATATGAATACAGATATAATGCTGAAAAGTCATAACATATTCATAGTCGACAACTCAGAGTCCAGTAGCTGCATTTAGCTAGAGCTTCAGATTCAATAATTGTTTTTTTTTATTTTAAGGGTTTTACGGCGCTTGCAACAGATTCAATAAAGATCCGGATAAGAATCCTCATTTTGCCATTATTTAAAAAGCCAAACCTATGTTTATCAAGCCATAAGTGGGCAGCTAAGTCATATTCAAATCGGCAAAAAGTACAGTTATATGATCCACACATAGCAAGCAAACTACTCTCACCAAAATACAGGAAAACCTGCAGAAACGGCAATTCAGTTGGATTCCAAAGGCGATTCACGTTTCAAATTAGGGAATAAATTAAAATTGAGTTCTTTTACTTCAGGAAGTGATGTTGAATTTGATTTAAACTGATTTATGTAATAATCTGATAGTGATGTTGAATTTGATTTAAACTGATTTATGTAATAATCTGATAATTGGATTTATTCACAAGTGATACAAAATTATGGCGAAAGAAAGATCTTTTTTTTTGTTTGCGGGAGTTAAGCTCTAAAAAAATTATTTAAAAAAAGAAAGATAAAGTTGTAGCTCTGAAACTTTATCATTTGAATGCCATTACTCACATTTGTTTCATGTCAAAATTTGAGTCAGATCTGTAATGCAAATTGACTAATCAACCGCTCCGAATTCAAAATCCGTCATACGAACTCCATCTTTGGAGTGTTGCAAACGACACCTTAATTCATAAAAATTCCAACATTTCAAGTTCGACCAAATAAAAATGATACTATTTTCTCTTACCGTACTCGGATATAAAATGAGTAACTGGCCGTTAACAGTGTTGTCTCTGACAGAAATTTTATTTTGAAATATCGCCTAACAGTACTAACAGGCATCATGTCTTGTTCAACGTGTTGGTTTTACTTTGAGTGTGTTAAGTGAATATTGCGTGATATAAATGCTCTAGTCTTTTAATTCTTACTCATTCTGGTTAATACTCTATCACTGATATAATGTTTTGTTATCAAATCTAAGGATGATTTTTCACAGCTACTATAAAGAGTAATATAAATTCAAAACTAAACTCCTATGAAATCCTATGAAATTGTAGACCCTAATAATTTTTTATTTTTTTCTAATACCAGGCCATCCTATCTAATGACCCTCATAATTAGTATCAATTTTAGTAGTTATGGTTTGTTTGTTTTTAAGGGTTTCACGGCGCTTGAAATTTTAGCAGTTAGGTTTAATTTCAACATGTTAGATGTTGTTGTACAAGGATGTTGGGACAATGAGATGGAAGTTTAAGAAAAGGATCCAGGCAGGCTGGAAAAATGGAGAAAGGTAGCTGGAGTTCTGTGTGACAAACGAATTTCTGCAAAGCTGAGGGGAAAATATATACATTTGTTGTAAGACCAGCAATATTATATGGATTAGAGACAGCAGATATGACAAAGAAACAAGATAAAGAAATTAACGTGGCAGAGATGAGGATGTTGAGATGGTCACTTGGCTGGACAAGAAAAGATAAAGTGAGAAATGAAAGAATTCGAAGGTTGACTGAAGTGAAATCAATAAAGATGAGAAGCTAGATTGAAATGATTCGGACATGCTAAGAGACGAGAAAGGGAGTATGTGGGAGAGAAAGTATTGGATACACAATTAGCGGGAAAGAGAAAAAAGGGACGCCCAAAGACTAGATGGAAAGGTTAAAGGATGATATGAAAGAACTGGACATGGAGGAAGATGATGCTATGAACCGAGGTGCAGGAAAATATGGCATTCATTATGGCGACCCTGGAAAATGCAAGAAAGAAGATGTTGGGGAGGCAGAATGGCTCTTATCACTCTATGCTTCCACAACATTCTTAAATTACTTTATATTCCTTAAGTGTGTTTGTTGTTTGACTTTTAAATAAGGATGTTCATTGTTTGAAGAATAAATTCTAAATATACTAAAATATTAGTTTATTCTACTAATTACTGCTTGGTCACTATATCAAAAACTTGAAAACTGAAAAATACTTTGTTATGTTCATAAATTCTTCACTGATTCACTGAACTCGAAAGAAAATGACTAAATTGTTTCAAAAAATGTGTTCCTAACTGATATTCATAATTGAAATTGGGCAGCCAGCAACTACTGGAGTAAAGCTGAGTGGAAAAATATAACATGGATTATTATCATTTTAGGTTACAAAATGAGATGCATGGATGATACAATAATGGTGATCCTTTTCCTCAAAACAGTTGTAGGGTTGGTATGTAAAAGAGTGTACGGAAGGAGAAAAAGCAAAAATGCTCCAAATCAATATTTTCTTAGGCTTATGATCTAATGTTTCCTTTCAAAAAGTTGCCAAAAAATTTTTTTCTAATTAAAATCACTTTTACTTTAGCAAAAGTGTTCATTACTTCGCCAATGCATTTATTATTTTACGACATACATTTTCATTCTTATTACACATTATTTAACTTTAGTTTCAGTCACATGAAATCATGTGATGTCAAATTAATCAAATCATACATTTGGTTTATACTATACATCTGAATGTCAAAACATTAATTTTCCTTTTAGCAGAAGTCTTTTTATCTAACAACTGCATATATTATTATACAACACGCGTTTTCACTCTCATCGCTTCAGCCATGATAATATCTAATTTAGTCACACTAAAGCGTGCGATAATATCAAATTAAACAAACCATGAATATGGCTCAAAAATTTAACTTTTTCTCTGTGCTGATACAATTTCGAATTATGAGGGTTTTGAGTGGCAGGTCACCTGATAGTATTGAAATAAATAAATCTGGTTCATTTGTAAAATCAGTATAAAATACAGCACCACAAGTATTTTGTGGATTTTCTTTATACAATAGTGTTAAAATGAGATAACATATTTGTCATAAACACAATTATAAACACTTATCATAACTCATACAACGTGATTACAAGTTACATATCACGAATTAAAATTTTATGTAAGAGTGAGGCAGTTATTCTATAAGTTCTATGTGTAATAACCATTTAGATGGTGCCACAAAATATAACAAAAGACAGAAAAAGAAATGTTCCAAATATTGATAGTGTTGATTTCTTATAAAGATGCCTAACATAATGCCACATCTAACTGCAGTATAATTTTAATTTTCAAAAATACAATATATGACTAAAGCAATATTTGCAATATTCAAAATGTTAATGTTTTTGGCCGCTACTTTGAATGGCTTATATATTTCTGTCTTGGCAATTAATAAATCAAAATCCAACTGGCAATGTATATTACTACTACGTAAATACTCCTATCAAGTGTGTAATGAACATAGAATTGCACCCCTATGAAACACGATAAAATAGATTATAATGTCTATAAATAAAGTGTGTTCCTATCAAAGAGGAAGAAGAAAAATAAAAATAAAAATAAAAAAAGATAAGGGAAGAGGAGAAGGATTGGAAGAGGAAGAGAAGGGGGAAAATGAAAAAAGAAGAATAAAAATGAAGAAGAAGGAAGAAGAAGAAGAAGAAGAAGAAGAAGAAGAAGAAGAAGAAGAAGAAGAAGAAGAGAGAAGAAGAAGAAGAAGAAGAGAAGAAAGAAGAAGAAGAAGAAGAGAAGAAGAAGAAGAAGAAGAAGAAGAAGAAGAAGAAGAAAGAAGAAGAAGAAGAAGAAGAAGAAGAAGAAGAAGAAGAAGAAGAAGAAGAAGAAGAAGAGAAGAGAAGAAAGAAGAAGAAGAAGAAGAAGAAGAAGAGAAGAAGAAGAGAAGAAGAAGAAGAAGAAGAAGAAGAAGAAAGAAGAAGAAGAAAGAAGAAAAGAAGAAGAAGAAGAAGAAGAAGAAGAAGAAGAAGAAGAAGAAAGAAGAAGAGAAGAAGAAGAAGAAGAAGGAAGAGAAGAAGAAGAAAGAAGAAGAAGAAGAAGAAGAAGAAGAAGAAGAAGAAGAAAGAAGAAGAAGAAGAGAGAAGAAGAAGAAGAAGAAGAAGAAGAAGAAGAAGAAGAAGAAGAAGAAGAAGAAGAAGAAGAAAGAAGAAGAGAAGAAGAAGAAGAAGAAGAAGAGAAGAAGAAGAAGAAGAAGAAGAAGAAGAAAGAAGAAGAAGAAGAAGAAGAAGAAGAAGAAGAAGAAGAAGAAGAGAAGAAGAAAGAAGAAAGAAGAAGAAAAGAAGAAGAAAAGAAGAAGAAGAGAGAAGAAGAAGAAGAAGAAGAAGAAAA
>NW_027624552.1:0-8070 GCF_034508935.2 Berghia stephanieae | reverse complement strand
TTCTACTGCTATTCTATCGCGCATAAACCTTTCCAAAACTTGGTAAAATAGAACGAATCATGCTAAACCTTTCACTTTTTAAAACTACAAAATTTCCCCTAAATTGAATGAAACCCCGTTTTTATGATTTGATTTACTTTGTAAAACGACAGTTTTGTGCAGCGATTCGTGATATTTCCAATTTATGACATTTTAAAGAGAAAAATTTTTCAATTCTTTGCTAAAATTCAAAATCCGCAATTGGTTAACTTGCCCCGGGGCCCAACAAATCATTATCTTAGTGCTCCTGGAAAAAATATTCTAACAAAGTCACAAAAAACCACCACGGCTTTTCCCTCCATGATATCCCCGGCTTTTCTCACTAGGATAAAAAAAAGAAACCCGGGAAGATAAAAGTTTGGTCTCTGCTTTACAGAAATACAATTAAATACCGTGACACCCAAAGGCGGACAAAAACGGCGGATTTTATTTTGTGCCTTTTGTTAAAAGTAATTTTAAAATATATGATAATCCAGTACTTGATAATATTGTTTTTAAATTTTTTTTTTTTTCTTTTTTCATAGTTAAATTGAGTTGACATCTTTTTAAAAAAAAATTTGGCCCATTGGAATTTCACTACAAAGGTTTTAAAAAAGAAAAAATTTTTAGTTTAATCATCAACCTTTCCACTTTTTTCACCCCTTTGGGGTTACCTTGGTACAAATAATCAGATCTCCCAAAATGGAGGGGGTTAGGGGTCAATTCTAAATATAATTTTTTACTTTATTACTTTGCAGAAAAAAGCAATTTAAGGAAAAAAGTTTTTTCACAAATCTTATATGATGGTTTTAGTATCAAGGGGGATGGGACCAATTAAATACTCTGTCCAAAAAAATTTAAAAAAGCCCATAGAAACGGTAACGTTGTTAATTTGGTAAAATTTAAAAATTCAGGGGAAGAACTTTTGGGTTTAAGCAGATTAAAAAAGAGCTTTTCAAATATTTTAAAAAATTATTGAGATGAAAAAAATAGGGTGGAAAGTATGTATATCACGTTTTGGCAATATTTAGTAATGGGTTTTCCGGAACAAAGAAAAACGAAGAAGGAGGACCCCTCTATTTGTCCATATTTTTTCAAGCCCCTTCAAAACAATCATAGATTTAAAAAAGCCAGGATATGATTTTTTGTCTTTTTTAGCCAATCGTCTTTTATCATTCAGAAATCCCAAAAGTAAAACTTTTACACAAAACCGAAAATTTAAAAGTCTGGGCCCTATATTTGTGTTTTAGGAAAAAAATTTTTTTGTGAATTACAAAAAGGCAAGCAAGACTAAAAAATAAATGAGTGTATTAAACTATAGTTGTTTTAAAATTTTTTTTCCTTTATGTTTCGTTTTTTCTCTACTAATTAGTCATTACACGAGGCACAACCAATCCTTCTCCCCTTTCTTAGTTATCTTAGTGTATTGCCCCTGGCTGGAGGAAACCTAACGAATTCCATCTACTACGGGGAAACTGATTGGGCCCAAACTAATCTTCTTTCTTTGAATCATTTTTTATTTTGATGTTTCGCCTATATTTGACAATCTAGCGTATAATTAAGTGATACGCCATACACTACAGTTAATTTTCCGTATTGTTAGAAAAAAAACGGCAAAAAAAAAACTAAAAAGGAATATGTGATAGTCTTTTTATTTAAAAGGGGGCCATGAAAAATAATCAATTTGCAATTTAAAAACTATAATAAATTTTATTCTACGGATTTCCTTTGCTTTTGGGAAACCCTCCAATCCTGTGGAAAAGATTAAAAATTGAATTTTCCCTTTATCTGTTCTCATCTCATTTGAACTTTTAACTTTTATAAATATTCTTTACATTGGTTTTCTGTCATTACCAGAACTACCCAAATTATTAGCTTAAGGGGCTGGGTTTGTGGGAGTATGACGATCCTGAGACAAAAACTCCTTTAACGAAATTTTAAGTTAACGGGAAAACCCAAAACACGCTATGTTTACACTTTTTGTCGATAATTTTTTGTTTGAAAAATTTTTGATTCAAAAACGCAAATTCCTAATCAATGTTTCTGAAAAAAAGGACACATCATTCTAAGAGTAATTGATGGAATACGGAATTATACACTTAGTTCAAAAATCCTTATGGGGTTTTTAAACGGGAATTGCAGCGAAAAATCAAAGTTTTGTTGATTTTATAAAAAATCAGGATATTTTTTTGTAAAAATTTTTTTTTTAAAAAAAACTATTGCAGTTTTGAAAACTTTGCTTTAAAAAAAAAAGTAATTCTTGTAAAAAGGAAAATTTATTTTGGTTTTATCTTGAACGACGGATTCGTGTGCTAAAATTTTAAAATTTAATGTTAAATACTCTAGAATCACTATGTAAATACCCTAACGACATTGCTGTGTTTTAGAACAATTAATTGTGTGATTTTAAAAAAATTTTACACCGTTTTTCATCATTGAAATTTATATTTATTGTTTTTTAAAATCGGGAAAAATATACTATCGTTTTGAAATTGTAAAATTTCATCAAATATTTTTTGATTCATTAAGAAAATTTTTTTTTAAAATTTTAAATTTTCCTGACATTTTATTTTTGTTTTCATTTTCTGTGTGAAAGGGATGAAAAGTCTATAAATATTTCAACAATGTTCATTAGACCCAAAAGGATTGGAGGGAAAAAAAGGATGATAAAAGCAATAATGAAACACCCAGTGACTTCGCTGAGCCTAATGTTAATAAAACCGAAACCCTTTTTTATTTATTTTATTAAAAAATTTTTTTTCAATTCAAAGTTTTTTATTTTCCAACAACAGCACACGTTTTTAGAAATTTTTTTCTCATGACATTATATAGTACGGCCAAAACACGAGGGTCTTGACCTACGGTTAAGGGGTAAAGGGATTTCGTTAAAAAGGTATGTGTGTAGTGTGTAGTCCCAATCACTTTTCGTCATTTTTTTTTAAGGGGCTTTTGGACACAACCCTTTGTTTTCTCGCTTGATGATTGCTGGATTTTTAAATTTTATTTTTTTAAATTAATGAAAGTGTGTTTATCGTTATTGACTTTCCCGGAATTTAATTGTATTCTTTGTTTTAAAAACCTATTTGATCCAACTGCTTTTTTTTTTTTCCGCTTCTTTCCATTTGTGGATTTTAAAATTGTTTTTATATTTTTTTTTATATTTATTAAAGGGGGGTTTTAAAGGGGAAAGTGTGCTTACATTGGTGAATTGGGACTTTTTACTTTTCTGTATGGGGTTTATTGTTTTTTTTTTTTTTTATCACGTTTAAATTTAAATAATGCAACTTCTCATCATCCCATCATAAAATCATCACATCATCATCATCCCCAATCATTCCTTCATCATCATCATCACAAAAATTAACACATTATTTCCTATCATTTGCTTTCCCCCTTTTTTATTATCTTTCCCGTAATGGGTTTACCTGCCCCTTTTTCCAACATTGTTTTTTTTTTTATAATTATTTGTTCCCGCAAAAATTTCCAAAATTTTTATATTTATCTATTACTACAAAAAAAAAAAAAACTACAAAACTATAACTAATTTACAAAAAACCTACTACACTAATTATATATATATTTTTACTTAAAAAACCCAAAAAAAACTTACTATTAACCCCTACTAAACTACTAAAAAATATATAAAAAAATACACCTACTTACGGGTGGTAGTAGTATAGCAGAAAAGGTTTAAAAATGGGTTGGAAGAAAGTGTAGTAGTGTAGTAGTGGGAAATTAGTAAGTAGGAGTAGAGAAAAGTGTAGAGTTTTTTAAAAAAATTTTTCGTTTGGGAGTTAAAAAAATTGGGAAGGGACGGGACAATAATGATGTAATATTGTTATATGAAGGGTTTTTGGGATGGGGATGATGATGATGAGATGATGATTGATGGATGATGATGAGATGAGAAGTTGCTTTATTTTCCTTAAATGCAGTGAAAATAAATAAATAATAATATACAGAAAGAAAATAAGTGGGAAATTTGCCCCAATTAAGCAATTTCCATTTAAACACGCCCCTTAAATTAAAAAAAATATAAATATTATAAACATTTTAAAATGGCAAATGGAACGAAGCGAAAAAAAAAAAAAAAGCTTGGCGATCAACGTAGGTTGAAACAAAAAATGACAAATTTAAATTCCCGGGAAGTAAATAACGTAACCCCTTTTCACTTAATTAAATATTAAAATTTAAAAATCCCAGAAATTTAAACGAGGGAGAAAAAAAAGGGTTGTGCCCAATGCCAGTTAAACAAAAGACGAAAATGTGATTGGGGATTTCACACTACACACTTTCCGGAAAAGAATACTTAGCCTTAAACGTTATGGTAAAACCCTGGGGCTTTGGCCTACTATAGTAATGTCATGAGAAAAAAAATTTCTAAAAACGTGTAGATGTTGTTGGAAAATAAATACATAGAATTGAAAAAAAATTTTAAAATAAATAAAAAAAAGGTGTCGTTTTATTAAAATATTAGTGACATCAGGAACCCTTTGGGGGTGTTTCATTTTTCTTTGATCTCCTTTGTTTTCCCCAAAACTCCTTGGGTCTAATGAACATTGTTGAAATATTTATAGCGTTCACCCCAAATTCCAACACGAAAATGTAAACAAATAAAATGTCGGAAATTTTAAAAATTAAAAAAAATTCTTAAAGAATAAAAAACTTTTTATGAAATTTTCAATTTTAAACGATGTATATTTTTCCAGATTATTATAACAATAAAAATAAATTTTAAGGGTGAAACACGGTGAAAAAAATTTTAAAACCACAATTCACATTTTTCTAAAACCGCAAAGTCTGTTAGGGTATTACTAGTGTATTCTAGATATTTTTCATTTTATATAAAATTGAGCACATGAATCCCTCGTTCAAGATAAGACAAAAATAAAAAATCCTGTTACATGAATTTACTTTTGGTGAAAGCAAAGCTCAAAATGTCAATAGTTTGTTTTAAAAAAAAATTTTTACAAAAAATATCCTGATTATTCAAATACAACAAAACTTTTCGATTTTTCCTGCAAATTCCCTGTATAACCCTAAGGGTTTTGAACTAATGTATATTGTCTGTTTTCCATCAATTTCATTAGAATGAGTTCCTTTTTTTAGAACTTGATTATTTAAATTTTTTCGATTTGAATCAAACTTTTTTCAATATTCAAATAATTATCGACAAATTGTAAACATATGCAGGGGTTTGGGTATCCGTTTTAAACTTAGAATTGCGTTTTAAAGGATTTTGATCCGCGATGTCATATCTCCCCCAAATAGGGTTAAAGCTAATTAATTTTGGTAAGTTCTGGTAATGACGGAAATCCCAAAAGTAAAGAATATTTATAAATTTCTAAAGTTAAGCTGAGATAGAACAGATAAGGAGAAAATTCATTTTTAAACTTTTCCACAGGGGTTGCCGGGGTCCCCAAAAGGCAAAGGAAAAATGCCGTGAGTAAATTTAAATTTTTATATAATTCTAAATTTCAATTTTTATTTCATGGTTTTAACTAAAAGCCTATCACATATTTTTTGCTGTTTTTTTTGGCCCCTTTTTTTAACAATACCAAAAATTTAAATGTAGTGTATGGCGTATCAGTTTAAATTTCCCACGCTAATTGTGCAAATATAGGCGAATTCACAACATAAAAAAATGATTCAAAAAGACAGGTAGAAGATTAGTTGTCGGCCCCAACAGAGCCTTTGTAGTGGAATCGTGTAGGTTTCCTCCGCCGGGTCAATACACTAAGACTAGACTAAAAGAAGGGAGAAGGGGATTGGGTTTTGCCTGTTAATGACTAATTTTAGAGAAAAAACGATAATAAAGGAAAAAAATTTCCCCAAACAACTATACGTTTAATAACTCTACTTATTTTAGTTTCGCTTGCCTCTTTGTGACATTCACAAATCATATACATACACACAAATTTGTGGGGCCCGGACTTTTAAATTCGGTTTGGTAAAATTTTAAAATTTTTGGTTTTGCTGAAGATAAAGACGTTTGGGCAAAAAAGGATAAACAAAATCAGTTCCCGGGTTGTTTTAATCGAGTGATTGGTTTGAAGCTTGAAAAATTTGGGAAAAATAGAGGGGCTCCTTTTTGTTTTTTCTTTGGTTCCAGGGAAAAACCCCTTAAATAAGTTTTGCCAAAATCTGTGATATACATTTACTTTCCCCACCCCTTATTTTTTTTTCCTAATTTTTTACAAATTTTTTTTGAAAAGCTTTTTTTTAATTTTCATTATCAACGAATTTTTGCACCCCCTAAATTTTTTAAAATTTTACCAAAATTAACAACTTACCGTGTTTATGGCTGTTTTTTTTTGGACGATTTTTTTAAATTGGTCCCATCCTCTTGATATAGATCCAGTCAATAAGATTTGTGCAAACATTTTTTCCCTTTAAAATTTGCTATTTTCTAAAAAGTAATAAAGTAAAAAAAATTTAATTGTAGACATTGATAAAAGCCACCGCCCATTTTAGGAATCGATTATTTGTATCCAACGGGTAACCCAAAGGGTGATAAAACAGGTGGAAAGGTTGTGTTAAAATAAAAATTTTTCTTTTTTAAAACCTTTGTAGTAAAATTTCCAATGGGCCAAATATTTTTTCAAAGATGTAAATCTCAATTTAAAACTTGAAGAAAAGTTCAAATTTAAAAACAATATTTATCAAGTACGTGGATTTCATATATTTTAAATATTTAAAAAAGGCCAGAAAAAAGATCCCCGGTTATTGCCCCCTTTGGATGTAGGATATTCAAGTTGTTTTTCTGTAAAGTGGAGAATCTTGTCATCTTTGGTTACTTTTTTCATCCTAGTGAAAAAGCAGAGGATTCATGAAAAGGGTGATTGCCGTGGTGGGTTTGTGTGTTACTTGTAGAAAATTTTTTCCCCAGGAGCAACTAAGAAATGATTGTTGGGGCCAGGAAATGTTGAGCCCAATTTGCCGGTTTTGTGAATTTTAGCAAAGAAATTGAAAATTGTTTTTGGAACTGTCATAAATTGGAAATATCATGAATCACTGCATCAAATACTGTGTTTATCAAAGTAATAAAAAAACTAAAAGCGGGGAGAATTTCAATTTGGGGAAATTTGGGTTTTTTAAATGTAAATTTGAGCAGATTGTTTTTACTTTGACCAATTTTTGGGTGGTCATAGGGCGGATAGAAATATCGTAAAAGGGAATTGGAAAATACAAAAACCCCTTTATTAACCATAGAAGAAATGTGTCTCCGGGCTATTAAGGGGGGACGGGAAATAATCAGGCGTCACCGCAGTGGAGTAAAATTGAGTGGGCGGATGCTTGTCGGGGCCACACACGCAACGGGGGGTGTTTAATCTGGAAATTGGGTCCGAAGCAAATACCTTACCTCTAAGTTACCCGCTGAATTTTGGGGAATGAGTTAAAAATGGTAGTTTGCAATTTTTGAGAGAAAAAAAATTTTTTTGCCCTTTTTAAAACTCAATCTTTCAACTGCAAAACCAACTTATCTAAGAAAAATTTAATTTTAACGGATTAAAAATATATATAAATTTTATATTTATATTATATTTTTATTGTGTGTGTGTGTGGTGCGTGAAAGTGTTGGTTTAAAGTTATCCAAAATGTTTCGAAGGGAAAAAAGACAGAAATACGGGCGAATAGCTCAATGAATATTTTAAATTTAAAAGTAGGATTTCACCAGGGCTCTCATTTTCCCGGGTTTTCAATGAATGGACTTTTCCCCAAAAACACATCCGGGGTAAGCACCCTGGAAAAGATGAAGGGACGAAGGTCTTTGGCGATTCAAAGCTTAGGCGGTTTTAAAGGGGTGGAAGGCCCGGGGAGGTGTGAAGGAGGGCCAGTAAGGCAAAAGATCGAAGACAGGTATTGTGCCGGAACAAAGCAGAGGACCACCAAAAAAAAAACGGGGGGAAAAAAAGTGAAAGAGAAATCAGGTTTTTAAAAAATTAGGAAAACTGTAAACGAGATGGGGGAAAAGAGAGGGGTTAAGAAAGGGGTCCAGGCAGGTGGAAAATTGGAGGGGGTAACTGGGTTTTTTTGACAATTTCCCCATTA
>NW_027624551.1:5000-8076 GCF_034508935.2 Berghia stephanieae | reverse complement strand
TTTGGTTTTTGTTTTTTCTTTTTTGTTTGTTGTGTTGGGGTTTTGTTATTGTTGTTGTTGTTGTTTGTTTGTTTGTTTGTTTGTTTGTTTGTTTGTCTGTTTATTGGTTGGGTTTTTTTGTTTGGTTTTTGTTTTGTTTTGTTTTGTTTTGTTTTGTTTGTTTGTTTGTTTGTTTGTTTTGTTTTGTTTTGGTGTTTTTTTTTTGGGGGGGGGGGTTATACTGTTATTCTATTGTTTTGTTTTTTTATTTTTAATTGTCGGTTTTTTTAGACCAAAACGTTCGGTGTTTGGTATTTTGTTGTTGTTTTTTAAAGCTCTTTATATTATTCATTTTTTGTTCATTACTTTTCACGTGTTGCAGATTTTACTCACCCGATTATGTCGTATTATAAGAATCACATTTGATCTTTCTAGAATATTTGGCTCTCTTTTACTTTTTTTTTTCTCTAGACGCAAAAAATCATTTAATCCTTCTCCCCAGGACTCCGAAATGTCTGCCTTGATTGCAGACGTCTGTCCAGATAAACTGGCCAAACTTTATCTTATTATTTTTATTTTATAGCTCACCACCCCAACTGCGAACGTGCCCAATACAATAACACATACATACATACAGTTAGCCCTTTCGGTCTTAATTCTCATGCACAGATGTTACTATTTCAATTTCACTATCATTTTGATTAACCGGTTAACTCACGTGCTATGGAAAAACACGTCTTTGAAAATTTGGCCAGAAAACTCGTCCTTCAAATATCAATCGATTTAAATGACCCCTCATCTTGGCAAAAACTTCTTAAACCTGGGACTAAGGAAGACTCGCGAGGTCCCAGGTATAAGAAGTTTTTGCCAAGATGAGGTTAATTTAAATCGATGAATATTTGAAGGACTAGTTTTCTGGCCATTTTTTTTAATTCGTGTTTTTCTAGAGTACGATAGTTACCTGGATATAGGGGATAAATCTTAGGTCAATCAACGTGGCTCTTCGACAAACTTCGACACAGTTTCAATGACTCTTTTTAACCCTTTGTCAGCGAGGTTGAATTTATTTCAAATGATGAATAATGGGTTACATTCATAAGCACAACCAATGAGATCATGTTGTTGTTACCTTGAGAAATGCTTAACGTCAACTCACTTTCCAGCAACACGGTTGTTCAACATTATATACTAAACGACACATTATATCCTACCTTTTTGAATTTGACTAATCAATGCAAGAATGGACTTTACCTGAACATCTACAGCAACGATCTATCAAAACAAAAGGTCATTCAAACTTCGTTAATCCACGCTCGTACTGTTATTCGCAAATACACGACACCCATCAACCTGCCTAATTTAATCAATAAAAAAAAAAGAAATTTGCTATTTTGATGGATTTTCTTAACCATCTTCTTCTTCTTCTTCTTCTTCTTCTTCTTCTTCTTCTTCTTCTTCTTCTTCTTCTTCTTCTTCTCCTCCTTCTCCTCCTCCTCCTCCTCCTCCTCCTCCTCGTCCTCCTCCTCCTTCTTCTTTTATTCTTCTTCTCCTCCTCCTCCTCCTCCTCCTCCTCCTCCTCCTCCTCCTCCTCCTCCTCCTCCTCCTTCTTCTTCTTCTTCTTCTTCTTCTTCTTCTTCTTCTTCTTCTTCTTCTTCTTCTTCTTCTTCTTCTTCTTCTTCTTCTTCTTCTTCTTCTTCTTCTTCTATTTCTACTACTACTACTACTACTACTACTACTACTACTACTACTACTACTACTACTACTACTACTACTACTACTACTACTACTACTACTTCTACTACTACTATTACCACTACTACTACTACTACTACTACTACTACTACTACTACTACTACTACTACTACTACTACTACTGCTGCTGCTGCTGCTACGACAAATACTTTCTAATCACTTCTCCTTTTCATCCTCCTCCATTTATACCTCATCTATTTCATTCTTCTCTTCTCTCTATCATATGAACCCAAAATGAACATTTACAATTGATGTGTATTTTTCACATCTAACATTGGATGCAAAGCTTCACCTATGAACCAGTTAAGTGCCGTACTTTGGAAGGACGCGTATTTAGTTGTTGTTTTTTTATTTGTTGTTGTTTTTGTTTGTTTTGTTTTTTTGTTGTTTTTTTTTTGTTTTTTTTTTTTTGGGGGGGGGGGGTTTCGTTGGGGTTTTTTTTATTGTTGTTTTTTTTTTTTTTTTTTTTTTTTTTTTTTTTTTTTTTTTGGTCCTTTTTTTTTATGTTGTTTTTTTTTCAACTGGCCTGAAAACTCGTCCTTCAAATATGAATCTATTTAGATGATCCTCATCATGATAAAAAAACTCAACCTGGGACCTGGCTTACCAGAAAGTATTAAATATTTCTTCGTGTGTTTGAACTTTAAGTGGTTTGCATTGTTTTTATTATTTTTTGTTATTGGTTGAAGAAGGGTTTTGAGCCCGAAACCAACGTTGCATGTTTAGTATTTTATTCTGTTTTGAAGCTGTTATATTCAGTTTTTTGTTCATTGACACATTAATGACTTAAATCACTTAGCCGCCTTGAAGAACCATTAATGGTGCATGGCCATAGCAGGTAAATCGCGTGTGTTTTCTCTCCAAGCCGTGAAGAAGAAAAAAACTGGCCTAATGAAGCGATGTAACTATTTTTGGCGCCGTTGTTTTTGTATAGGCCTAGGAATCAAAGCAAAACAAAGGCGTATGGATAATCCACGGATTTAGGTTGCTGAGTGCGTTTTGCTGGTAATGATTATTTTTTATTATATGACTTGGATAAGGAATAGCATTGCATTGCATTGCAGTCGTATCAAAGAAGTTAAAAGGCGTCAGTCTCATTTATTTCAGTGGTATATTTAGAGTTCAAGATAAAGTGTTGCTATCTATGTGGTCTAGTGGTATGACACTCGCCTTCGGATCGGAAGGTCCCGAGTTCGAGTCCAGAGTGGCCATTTGAAAAGACTCTTTACTCACATTTTTCTCTTACCGTACTTAGGTGTAAAATAAGTACCTGACCGTTAACATCGTTGTCTATGTCCGAAAAAACTTGTAATATAGGCTAAAAGGCCTAAGTATTGCTGTTGAC
>NW_027624550.1:0-8073 GCF_034508935.2 Berghia stephanieae | reverse complement strand
AAAAAAATTTTTGGGGGTTTTAAAAAAAAGGGTGGGGGGGTTTTTTTTATTTAAAAATTGGTAAAAAAACCCCCTTTTAATTTTAAAAACCCCCACAAACCCCCCCCCCCCAAATCAAATTTAAAATGGCAAAAATTTGAACCAAAAGGGTTTTTAACTTAATAAAACGCCCCTAAAAAAAACAGAACCCCGAAAAAACCCTTTTTATTAAAATTTTTTTTTTTTGGGGAATTTGGGGTTAAAAAAATAAAAGACCCCTATAAAATTTTTTTAAATATGGTAAAAAAAAATTTTTTAAAAAAAACCCCGGGGGGAAAAAAAAAAATAAGTTTTTTAAACTAATTATTTTTAACCAAAACAAAAAAAAAACCAAAAAACCCCCCCTTCCTAATTAAAAAAAATTAAAATTTCTGAAGAAAAACCCCCCATTTGGTTTTTTTTTTTTGGGAGAAACCAAAAAAAAATTTTAAAACCAAAAAGCCGGGGGTGGGGGAAAAAAGAAAAAATTTTTTATTTTTTTTTTATAAAAAAAAATTTTTTGGAATAATTTTAAAAAAAATTTTGGGTGGTTTTTAAAATTTTAAGAAATCCCCGGCCCCCATAATGAAAAAACCCCAAAAGAATTTTTAAAAAAACCAGAGGGTTTTCAAAAGGGGGGGGGGGGGGAAAAAAATTTTTTAGAAGGTTCGGGTTGGGGGGAAAAACCCCCGGAACCTTTTTTTTTTAAAATTTTTAAAAAAAAGGGGGGAATTTTTTTTTTGGCCCCCATTTAATCTTTTTTACAAGCTTTTAGTTAAAATGAGTGGTTTGTTTTTAAATAGATTTTTTAAATAAAAAAAATTTTTTTTTAAAAAGGTTTTTTTAAAATTTCCCAAGGGAAATTTTTAAAGGTTTTAAAAAAGGGAAAAGGGGGCCCCCAACCCCGATAAGGGGAAATGCCCAAAAAAAAACCGGGCAAAAACCGGGAAAAAAAAAAAGGAAAAATAAAAAGGCCCGGGGGAACAAAAAACCCGGAGGGGGTTTTCCCCAAAAAATCATTTTTTTGCCCCAAAGCTTTCCCCTTTTTTTTGGGAATTTTTCCCGGGCCCGGGGGGTTTTTCCCGATTGAATGGCCTTTCAAAAACAAAACTGGCTGAGGCAGGATCCCTTTATTGGCCCTTAAAAAAAAGAAAAAATTAGTTTTTTTTTAAAAATGAAGGGGGAAAAGAAAAAACCCAAAAAAAACCGCGTTGGGGGGGGATTTTCAAAATAGACCGGGGTCGGCCAAAGGGCCCGTAAAGTTAGCCCATCGCCGGGGGAAAAAAAAAACCGCTGCCTTGGCCCCTTTTTTTTTTTTTTTTTTTAGGGGGGGGGGGGGGGGGGGGGGGGGGCCTGTTTTTTTTTTTTTTTTTTTTTTTTTTTTGCATTTTTTTTTTTTTTTTTTTTTTTTTTTTTTTTTTTTTTTGGGTTTTTTTTTTTTTTTTTTTTGTTTTTTTTTAAAACTTTTTGGGGTTTTTTTCTTTGTTTTTGTTTTTTCCTTTTTCATTAAGGAGGGGTTCTTTTTGTTTTTTTTTTTTCTTTTTTTTTTTGTTGGGGGGAAAGGGTTTTTTGGGTGTTTTTTTTTGGGTTTTTTTAAAATTTTTTATTTTTAAAATTTTATGTTTTTTTTTGGGGGGTTTTTTTTTGGGGGGGGTTTTTTTTTTTTGTTTTTTTTTTTTTTTTTTTGTTGTTTTTTTTTTTTGGGGGGGGGGGGTTTTGTTTTTTGTTTTTTTTTTTTTTTTTTTTTTTTTTGGGGCTTGGGGTTTTTTTTTTTTTAAAAAGGGGAGGGGCCGGGGTTTTTGGGGGGGGGGGGGGTTTTTTTGGGTTTTTTAAAATTTTTTTTTTTAAAAATAAATTTTTTTGAAAAAAACCCGGGAATTGGGGGAAAATTGCAGTTTAAATTAAAAGTTCCAAAAACTATTTTTTTTAAAAGGGATAAATTTTTTAAAAATTTTTAAAAAAAAATTTTATCTTTTTTAAAAAAAGTTTCCCTTTATTGCCTTTTTTAAACGTTTCAAAACCGGGCGTTCTTTTTTTTTGGGGGTTTTTTTTATAAGGGGGAAAAGGGTTTTTTAAAGCAAAAAAAATTTTTTGGAAGAAAACGGGGAAAAAAAAAGGGGGGGACCTATAAAAACAAAAATCCAAAGGGGCCTTTTTTTTTTTAATAATTTTTTTTTTTTCCCCTTTTTTTTTTTCCGGGAAATTTTAATTTTTATTTTTTTTTAAAAACACTTTTTTAAAAAAAAAAAGGGGAAAAAAAATGTTGTTTTTTTTTTGGAAAAATTTTTTTATGGGGGGAAAAATTTTTTTTTTTAAAATTTTCGCTTAAAAAAGGTTACCCCTTTAAAAGAATGGAAAAAAATAAACCCCCCCAAAAAAAACGGAGTGAAAAACTTTTTCCCGGTTAATTTTTTTTGGTGTTGAAAAAAGGGGAAATTTATTTGAAAATAATAATTTATTTTTTTTTGGAAGGCCCTCCGTTAAAGGGGGGGTTTGGGAAAGGGGGGAAAAGGTTTTATGATTTAAAAAAAAGGGGTGGAAGGTTTGGCCGGGGGGGTTTTAAAAAGGGAAATAAAAAAAAAGAAGTTTTTTAAAAATCCCAAAAAAATTTTTTTTCCACAAACCACAAAAAGGGTTTCCCAACCCCCCTTTTATTAAAAAATTTTCCCTTTTGGGAAAACTAATTCTAAAATTTTTATGAAATTTTTTTGGTTAAAAAGGGTAAATTTTATCCCAAAACCCGTTTTTGGGGTGAACCCCGGGTTCCAAAGCGTTTTTAAAAATTTGCCCTTTTTAAAAAAATTTTTTTTTTTGTTATTGTAAAGTTTGGGGAAAGGGGGGGGTTTTAAAACCAGGGCCCCCCCCCACCCGCAAAAAAATTTATTTCTTGGCCTTAAAATTTTTAAAATTTTAAATTTTTTCCCCTCTTCCCTTTTTAAATATTTAAATTTGCCTAAAAAAACCCCAAAAAAAATTTAAATTTTTTTTAAAATAAAATAAAATAAAATTTTTGGGGGGGGGGGTTTTTATTTTTTTTAATTAATTTAAAAATTTTTTAATTTAATCTCATCTTTAAAAACATAAAAAATTCATTTTTTTTGGTTTTTTCAAAATTAAAAAAAATGGACCCCTTTTTTATAATATTTTTTTACTCTCAAAAAAAAAATTTTAAAATATTTTTAAAATAATTAAAAAAATTTAAAAAAAAAAAAATTCTTTTTTTCCGCAAAAATTTTTTTAAAAAGGTACCAACTCCTGCCTTTTTTCCCCAAAAACCCCCCGGGAACCCGGGTTTCCCAAAGGGGAATTAAAAAAACCCAATTAAATTCCCAGGGTTTTTTCTTTCCTTTTTTTTTTCCTTTTTTTTACGACAAAAATTTGGAAGGGGTTGGGGGGGAAAAAATTTTTTAAAATTTAAAAAAAAAAAAGGAGGGGGGGAAAAAAAGGGGAGAAAAAAAACAAAAAAAACAAAAATTAACCAGTCTTAAATTTTAAAGTTTTTCCCTTTAAAAAAATTAAAAAATTTAAAGAAAATTTTATTGATTTTTTTAAAAGGGGAAAAAAATTTTCGATTTTTCCCAAAAACACCCAAAACATCAAAATGATCCCGCAAAAAAATCCCCTTCTCAAAAAAATTTTTGTTTTTTTGTTTAATTTTTTGTTTTTGGGGTTTTTTTTTTTTAAAATTTTTTTTTTTTTTTTTGTTGGGGGTTTTTTTGGGGGGGGGTTTTTTTTTTTTTTTTTATTTTTGTTTTTTTTTTTTTTTTTTTTTTTTAAAAATTTATTTTTTTTTTAAGGGGAGAAAAAATTTTTTTTTAAAAAAAATTTTTTAAAAAAAATTTTTAAAAAACTATGAAAAAAAGAGGGGGGGGGGGGGGGGGTTTTGGGGGGGATTTCCCCCAAAAAATTTTTTTGGCTTAAAAAATTTTCGGGGGGTCGAACCCAAAAAAATTTAAAAATTTTGGGTTAAAAAAAAAGAAGAAAAAAATGAAAAAAAAAAACGGCGGGGCTTTTTTTCAAGTAAAAAGAATAAAATATTTTAATTAAATTTTAAAATAAAAAAATTTAAATTTTTTTTTTGGTTTTTTGTTTGGAAAAAGGGAAAAGAAAAAGGGGGAAAAAAAGAAGCCCCAAATAAAAAAAAATTTTTAAAAATTAAATTTTAAATTTTTATAATATTAAAGAATTAAAAAAATTTTTTTTTTTTTTTTTTAAAGAAAAAAGGGGATTTTTTTGTGGTTAAATATGAATTTAGGAATTATTATTATTTTTTTTATTTTTTTTGATAATTTTAAAGTTATGGGGAAATTGAGGAATTTGTTTGTATTTTTGTTTTGTTTTCCAAAAGGGGGTAGGTTGTTCAAAGGGAAAAGGGAATTTAATGAAAAAACCATCGGTTTTTTTTTTTTTCCCATACTTTTATGGTTCTGGAAACCCTTTCAACCCAAAATAAAATTTAACAAGTTTTTTTCTCTTTTCGGTGGAAGGGTTTGGCCCCCAAAGGCGTTTTCAAAAAAGTTTTGTTTATTTTTTTTTAAAAATTAGGATTTTGGTTGTTTTGTTTTTTTTTTTTTTTTTTTAAAAACCCAAATTTTTTTCCCCCCAAAATTGCACCAAAAAAAAAAATTTTTTTTGAAAAAGGGCAAATTTTTGATAAAAAATTCTTTTAAAGGAAGTAAAAAAAAAATTTAAAAACTTTAAAATTTCCAAAAGAAACCAAAACCAAAAAAAGCTTCTCTTAAACATGGGGGGGGGGGGGGGAAAAAAAAAAGGGGAGAAAAAAAGAGGGGAAAAAAAAAGGGGTTTTGGGAAAAATCCCCAAAATAAATAACGGGGAAAACCCCAAAAATTGAAATTGAATTTCCCCCAAAGAAAAAACCCCCAATGAAGGATTTTTTTTTTTTTTTTTTTTTTAAACCCCTTTTTTTTAGACCCCAATTCATAAAATTTTTTGAATGGGGTGGGGCCTCCCCAAAAAAGAAATTTAAAAAAATTTAATTAAAAAAAAAAAAGGGGGAAATAAAATTATCAAATTTAAACATGGAAAAAAAAATTTTTTTAAATATTTTTCAGAGAAGGGGAAAATTTTTTTTAGGGAATTTGGAAAAGCCTTAGTTGGGGGGGAGTAAAAAAAAAAAATTTTGGGGGGACTTTTTAAAAATTTTGGGGGGGGAATTTTTTTTTTTCAAAATTTAATATAATCATCGTTTTTTTTTTTTGGTGGGGGTGTAAAAAATAATTTTTTTTTTTTTTTTTTTTGGGGTTTTGGTTTTTTTTTTTTTTTTTGTTTTATTTTTTTTTTTTTTTTTTTTTGGGGTTTGTTTTTTCCCGTTTGTTTTGTTTTTTTTTTAGTTTTTTTAAAAAAAAGGAAATTTTTTTCCCCGGGGGGGGGGAGCAGGGATGAGCCTGCGGTGTTTTGATTTTTGGGGGGAATTTCCCTTTGGTTTCTTTTAATAGGGGGGGGAAAAAAGAGTTCCCTGTAAATTTTTGGGGAAAAGGAAAAGGAAAGGGGGGAAATTTTTGTTTTTTGAGAAAAAACCAAAAATGATGATCAAAAGTGATTTCATTTTAAATTTAAAATTTTTTCTAAAGGGCCCAAAAAAAAATTTTTCATTTTAATCCCTTTTTGGGTTTAAAAAAAAATTTTTTTTTTAACCGGCCTATTTTTTGTTTGAGATTTTTCCCATTCCCCCCCAATAAAAAAATTTTTCAGACCAAAAATAACCCCGTTTGTTTTATTTTTTTTTAAATTTAAAAAAAATAAAAAATAAAATAATTAAAAAAAAAAAAATTTTAAAAATTTTTAAAATCCCCCAAAAACTTATTTTTTAAAACCAATATTATAAAAATAAAAAATTTTAAATAAAAATATTTTTTAAAAAATTTAAAGGTTTTTTTATGGGACCCCCCCCCCAAAAGGGCTCGGGCCCTAAAAATTTTTTAAAAAATTTTAAAAAAAAAAAATTAAATTTTTGGGGTGGTTGGGTTGGGGCCCCCCAAATGGAAAATTTTATTTAAATTTCCCCCCAAAAACTTTACCTCGTTTCTTAAAAGTTTTTTTTACCGCCTTTTAGTTCCCCCCGAATTTCCCCCCAAAAAAAAATCTTTTTTTCCCCAAACAAAAAAAACCCAAAAAATTTAAAAAGTTTCCGGGGTTTTAAACCAAAGAGGGAATTTTTTCCCCTTTTTGTTTTTTGGTAGTAAAGAAATGGGGAAAAAATTTTCTTGATGTAAAAAGGAAGGGGGTTTTTATGAAAAAAGGGTAAGTAACTTTTGGGGTGTCTCCTTGGGCTTCCCCCCAAAAAAATTGGAAAAAATTTTTTGGTTTTTTTTTTAAAAAAATTTTAAAAAAAGAAAGTTTTTTTTAAAATAAAAAAAAAAAATAAGGGGAAAATTTCCCCAAAAAAAATTTTTTTTTTTTTTTTTTAAAAAAACCATTCCCAAAAAGGGGAAAAAACAAAAATTTTCCCCCCTTTTCCCCCACTAAAAAAACCCCAAACCTAAAAAAATTTAAAAAAAAAAAATTAAAAAATCCCCAAAAAAAAGTTGGGGGGGGGGGGGGGGTTTTTAACGTTTTTTTAAAAATTCTTTTCCCTTCTTTTTGTTTGGTTTGGTTCAACCCCCAGGTGGGGGGGCGGGGGAAAACAAATTGAACCGGCCAAAGGGAAAGAAATTTTTTACCCTAACATTTTTTTTATTTAAAAAAAAATTTAAAAAAGAATTCCCGGGAAAACCCCCTTGAAACCCCCAACCCCCCAATTTTGAAGGGAAAATATTAAACCCAACGAAAAATTTTAAAAAAAAAAAACCCCAAAACAAAAGTTTTTAAGGGTTAAAAAAATTGGGCAAAAAGGGGTTAAAAAAAAAAAGTTTTTTTCCTTTACCCAAAATAACCTTTTAAGTGTATTTGGGAATTTTCCTTTTGGGGGAAACATTGGAAAAAAGTGCCCGGGGAAAGTTTTTAAAAAAAACGTTTTAAACCCCCCCTTCCCGTGTGGTATTGGGGTATCCCCGAAACCATTTTGGGCCCCGGGGGCCTGGTCCCTTGAAAAAATTTTTTTTTTAAAAGGGGGTTAAAAAGGGGGTTTTTTAGTTGTCCCAAACGCTTTTTTTTTTTTTTTTTTGGGGAAAAAAATTTTTTTAAATTTTTGGGGTTTTTGGGGGGTTTTAAATTTTTTGGGGGGGGGGATAGATAGTAAAAAAATTTTTTTGGGGTGTTTAAAAAAGAAGTGGGGGGGGGGGGTAAAGGGGGGGAATTTTGGGGGGGAAGGGGGTTAGGGGGTAAAAGAAAAAGAAAAAAAAAAGGTAATTTGGGAAAGAAATTTTAAAAATTTTAGAGAGGGGGAGAAGAATGTAAATTAAGAATGTATTTTTTTTTATAAGAAACGGGGTTTGATTTTTAGGTTTAAAAAGGGTTTTTTTAAAAATTTATTTGGAAATGTGGGGGGGCCCTTTTTGGGGGCGTGTAAATAAAATTTTGGGTTTTTTTTAAAAAATTCCATTAATTAAACCAAACGGGGGGAAACTTGCTTTTTCCCCCGTTTTCAGGGGGGGAAAACGAGTTTTGGGTTTTAAAAAAACAAACCTTTAGCGGGGTTTTTTTTCCCGGGAAATTAACGTTTTTTTTTAAAAATAATTTTTTTTGAAAAAAGGGGGGGGGGGCGGTTCCGGGGCAGGGGCGGGTTAAAAAGGGGGGGGGTTTAAATTTATTTTTTTAAGAAACACAAAAATAATTAATTTTGGTTTTGAGTTTTAGGGGAGAGCTTTGTTTTTTCCCCTTAAAAACGAAGTTTATTTTAAATTTTTAAAAAAAAATTTTTTGGGAAAGAAAATTTTTTTTAAAATTTTTTAAACTTAAATCCCTTAATTATTTTTTTGAAATTTTTTTTGTTTTTTTTTTTTTTTTTGGGGGGGGGTTTGTTTTTTGTTAATTTATTTTTTTTTTTTTGGGGGGGGGGGGGGGATTTTTTTTTTTTTGTTTTTTTTTGGGGGGGGTTTTTTTTTTTTTTTTTTTTTTTTTTTTTTTTTTTTTTTTTTTTTTTTTTTGGTTTTTTT
>NW_027624549.1:0-8075 GCF_034508935.2 Berghia stephanieae | reverse complement strand
GAGGGAGAGGGGGAGGAGAGAGAGAGAAGAGAGTAGGTTTTGAAATTTGTCATCTCACCCAAAACAAACACAAAAAACACACAAAAATCACCTCAACTTAACACACATACACTTTTATCCCTACAAAATAAATAAAAGACAGACAAAGAGGGGGGAGAGAGAGGAGGGGAGAGGGGGGAGGGGGGAAGGGGAGAGAGAGAGAAAAAGAGAGAGAAAAGAGAGGGGGAAAAAACGAGAACGTTTTTTAATGTCTTTCTCTTCACAACAACAAAAAAAAAAACACACATAATCCCCTCAAAACACACACACACACACACACCACCCCATACACAAAAACTTTACACTTTACATAAGAAGGAGAGAGAAAAAGAGAGAGAGAGAGAGAGAGAGAGGGGGAAAAATTTCGTTAAAAAGGAAAAGGGTCCGAGTTCGAATCGGGGGATTTTTCATGGCAAACTTTTTTTAATTTCCCTATTGTCCGATTCACGCTCCAAAAAAACCGGGATAAATCCTGCTCCATGGGGCCTAACGAATGGCTCGGAAGGCCCTATTTAATAGTTTAAATTTACTTTTTGTCATCTGTTTCGTTTGGATAGAGGGGGGGGTCAAAAAAGAATATACGGCTCACCCGTTTCAAACCGGTTTTGGGGGCAGTCGGGGCCCCGGTTTTTTTTCTATCTCCTCAAAGGGCATTTAAAATAGTTTTGAGGGAAAACCCCGGGGAAAAAAGTAATAAGAAACAACATTCTAAACCCTTTGAAAAATGAATGGTTCGTGGAAACCCTGTTGGGGTAAACCCCGGGGCCCCAAATAACCGGTTTTTGTTTTCAAGGAAAAACCGGTGTTCAAGTAAACCGGGGGTTTTACAAAAGGAAAAACCCCCTGTTCGAGGGAAAAAACCCTTTTTTTCAAGTAAAAACCGGGGTTCGAAATAAACCGTGTTCGGGGGTTAAACCGTGTTCGGAAAATAAAACCGTGTTCGGGTAAAACCGGGTTTTTTTCCCAAAGGGAAAACCCCCTTTTTTCGAGTAAAAACCCTGTCCTAGTTTAAAACCCTGTTCAAGGTTTAAAGTTTTTCAAGGGGGAAAAACCCTTTTTTTTCGGTAAAACCCTTTTTTCAAGGATAACCGGGTTCAAGGAAAAAAACCGTTGGGGTTGGGGTAAAAACCTTTTTCAAGGAAAACCGGGGGTTCAAGGAAAAAACCCTTTTTTTGATTAAACGTTTTTCAAGGAAACCGTGTTCGGGGGAAAAAAATGTTCGAAATAAAAAAACCCTTTTCAAGGAAAACGTTTTCGAGGGAAACCTAACTGAGTCTGTTTTGCACTTTTGTACGTTTTCAATTTTCAAAAATTTAAACCAAATTCCCCTTTATCTCCCCCATTCCGATTTTTACCCCCGTAATACCAAATTGACGCAAGGAAATGTCCATAAATTTTTTTGGGGTTTGTGATTTAAAAGAAAAGCCGGTCTTATGAAAATGGGAAAGAATCATAATCTATGGGCTTTTCTCACCCCGTTTGGGGGTGATGGGGGGCACTCAAAAAGAAAGGGGTTATGTAAAGCACGTGCCCCTTTTTGGGACTTTACGAGTGTGGACTCTGTGGGGTGTGTGGTTTTGTGTGGGGTGTGAGTGTTTAATATGGGTGGTTTCTGTGCCGCATGGCCGTTTTGTAAGATTTGCCACAAAATACCCCAATACTAGTTTTTTTGAAACGAACTAATGAAAGGGGAAAATACATTTTTTTTTCATCGTTTCTTTAAAATTGGATAACCCAAAAAATAAAATCTGAGAAACTTATTTTCTTCTTTGGGTTGAAAAATTAACCCTGAAAAATTGATAAAAAAGGAATATTTTTTTGGGTTTGAAAAATTTTAAAAAATTAAACCCCCATGGAAACTGACGAAAACAAATTATTGTTCATACACATTTTTCTAGATCTTTGTGATTGGTACTCGTATGTGTGTTTTTTTATTTTTTTATGTGTGTGTGTGTTTTGGGGTTTTGTTTTTTGTTTTCAGAGAAAGAGATGAGAGAGAGGGATGGGGGGTTTAAAAGGGGGAAGAGAGAAAAGGGGGAAAGGGGAAAAGAGAAAAACAGGGGGAGATAAACAAAAGGGGGGAAAACGGGGAAGAGGGAGTGGGGGATATAGGAAGAGGGAGAGAGGGGAGAAAGAGAGGGAGAGAGAGGAGAAAAGGAGGGAGAGAGAGAGAGGGGAGATCTATTCGGGGGGAAACGGGGAAATGGGGAATAAGGGAAACCCCGTTATAAATTTAAATTTAATTTAAAGGGGGATTTTTCCTTTGTGGTGCCGGTCCCTCTATGTGAGAAATGCCCAAAAAAGCACAGAAGGGGGACATTATACTATGGGACCACTCGTTCCCCACGTGCATGGGTTTTACTCACGATGGTGGACCCAACGCCCCTTAAATTGGAGATCCAAAATCACCAAACAACAAAAATTTTGGAAGAAAATTTTATCCTTATAAAAAATTTTTTTTTTAAACAAAAAAAAAAACTTCGGGTTTCTCCAAGATGGGGGGTCTTTTCCCGTGGCAAGGGATATTATTTTTCATAGTTTTTGTTTTGTATTGCGTCATTTTTTAGGGTAGTTCCGTGTTTTTTTTGGGGATGAATGAAGACCTTCCCTTATAAATTTAAAGTATCTTTTGAAAGTTCATTGTCCTCCTCTACTGTCAAACCCCCCTTCTCCTTACCACCCTACAGGAAAATCGTCCATTTCTTACAACACATATACATCTTTTTCTTATTCAATTTATTTTGTTCATCAAAAGGGTTCTTTGTTTAATTAATGAGAACAAAACGTTGTTTTTTTGAGGATTTTTTTTGAGTTTTAAAAATCATTTTTTTGCTGGGTAAGCCCGCCTTTTTGGGGGGAAAAATACGGGAACATGGGGGGAAGGAGAGGGGAAAAGGTAATATTTTCGCTTAAACAGTCGTAACGTCACTTCCTTCCTAATGACGCATGGTAACTTAGTAACACTGGCTCAAAAAACTTCGGAACAATGGCGGACCCCCGTATAAAAAGGTTTCCCGGCGAGCATAAAAGCGTTTTCCAGGGGGAAAGAAAAAAAACATAAATTTGATCAGGTTTTCACTTTTACACATTTGATCACAAGACATATGAAAAGTTTAGCCACCCTGAAGAAAAAAAAGTAATGATTTTTTTTGGGTTTAGAACCAAGATGGCCGCTGTTCCCGGGGCCCGCTTTGAAAATCGGACAAAAGGGTTTGTGACTGTGGGGGGTGTGTGTGTGTGTAAGTGTGTGTGTTTTTTTAAACGATTTCATTCCATTTATTATGAATAAAAAAAAAAAAAATTTTGAAACCACTTCCGCCAAAGGGACTCGTTCTCGATGTCGTTTAAAATAATGTAAGGAAAATTTTTGTGAATGGCACGGGGAGGGGGGGGAAATCGCTATTGTGTGTGCATGGGTGTATGTGGGTGGGTGTATGGTGGGTTTTGTGCCCTTTTGGGGTCGCAGTATTTGTATGTTAAAAAATATATCCCAAGTTTTTTCACGGTGGCATATGAAAGTTTTTTTACAACCATTTAGAGCTACCAAATCAAAAAGACGTTTTCCATTACATCAACATCTTTTCATCATCATCATTATTTGTCGTCTCATCATCATGACTTTTAAACAACCCCAATCACGAAAACCCCGACTTTTGCACAACATTCATCCCTCATCATCATCCATCTTCATCTTTATCTTTATAATTTATCTTTTCATCATTTATCATTTTCATCATCAAACATTTTCATCATCAAAACTTTTTTCTTTTATCATCTTTATCTCATCTTATCTTTTTCATCTATCTTTATCATCATCATATTCATCTTCATCATCATCATCATCATCATCATCACATTTTCATCATCATAATCATCTCATCATCTTCATCATTATCATCATCTTTTCATCTTTTCCCCCCCTTTATCATCTTCATCTTTATCTTTATCATCATCTTTATGGCTCCTCTTTTCATCATCATATCATCACATCATCATCATCACCATTTATCATCATCATCATCTCTCATTTCATATCATCCCATCTAAAACCCAAAATCCAAAAGCTGATCCTTAACTCTGTTTCCCCGCCGTTCGGTACATGGTTCTATGACCCTTTATCGCCAACTGCATCGTCTTGGCACTGGAGCAGCATCTACCAGAAACTGGAAAAAAACCCCCCCTGGCGCTACAGTTGGGGGGTGTCTTCTTCAAAATTTTGTTTGTCAAAAACATTAGTCTACGGCCTTTTTTTAAAACGCTCGTTTATTTGGGGGTTTTTCTGACCTCCCATGGCGGGGTTTGGAGGTCAAATTGGGTTTTGTTATTATCCCCAAAGTCTGTTTTTCCCAAATTGTATTCTGTCTTTGTCTTTTTAAATTTGGGGTTACTTGTTTTTTTTTTTATCGATAGATTTAAAATGACCCTTATTTTGCAACAACAAAAAAAAAAATCTCAAAGCCCCCGGGGACTTTTTTAAATCTATCGATATTTTAAGGCGAGTTTTCTGGCCAAATTTTAAAAAATAGGTTTTTTTCCCGAGTTTGACAGTATTGTTAAAGGGTTTAAAAAAATTTCTAAAATTTTCTCTTTATCCCCCGGACGACACCCCGGGGGGTGTATTTTCTGGGCATCTTCTGTGTCGAAAGGGTTTCTTGAAGGTTGTTGGGGGT
This sequence comes from Berghia stephanieae, assembly GCF_034508935.2. Taxonomy (NCBI): domain Eukaryota; kingdom Metazoa; phylum Mollusca; class Gastropoda; order Nudibranchia; family Aeolidiidae; genus Berghia; species Berghia stephanieae. Next base: position 3,366 of record NW_027624549.1, on the reverse strand, counting down.
CTAGGTTTTTTCTTGCAAAAGGGTTTTTATTACGAAACGTATGGAATTTAATGGATTTTTTTGTAGTTGTCTTGGGTAAGTCGCTCTTTTTTTCTAAAATTTATTGTCAGATTTTATCAAATTTTAAAGTTCAAAGTTCAAAAACTTTTATTTTAGGCAATTCCCAAATGTAAAAGAAGGAGGGGAAAATGCGACCCTTTTTTTTCAAAAAACAGTGTTAGGGTTGGGGGATGGTTTTTAATAGTAGAAAATTTTATATATAGGATGCGCTTGGTCACAACATTGCTACCCGGGAAATATAACGGACCAACAAACAAAAAATATGTAATATGAACGTTTATATTTCTTTTTTAAATACAGTTTAGTGAGAATTACTCATAAACGTGGAGGGCAAAAATCAATAACAAAGCCTGATTTGACGTCATCTTAGTTCTATTATATAATAGTGATGTTAATTTTAAAAGGGGGTGTAGCTATTAGCAGCCCCTGCCAAGTATTAGGGAATATTCATAAAAATACGAATTTTTGGCTCCATCTACAGAACTGAAAACCCCGTCTTTAAATCAGTGGTCTTTTTTGAAAAAGAAAAATTTTTAGTTCCATTAAAACCCTTTTTATCGAGAATTTTTAGAGCATTTTTTGATACTGATGAGGGAACATTATTTGTTAAGCAAATCAAAGTGATTGTTTATTTATATTCTCTTGGAAAACTACGATTTTTTTAGAAATTTTAAGTAGGGAGCTCTGTATAAGTTATACGTGATTTTTCCCTTTAAATTTGCAGGTCTGATAACCCATTTGTTTTTTCGGCTCATTGTTGTAAGGGAATTACTGTAAAATTCATCGTAATACGGTCCGGTTTTTACAATGTTATTAATTCAATAATTTTTTGTGGGGATTTTCGACCTGTAAGTTTGTTTTTACGCTTTAAAAAAGTAGAGTTTTTTTTATCACAAATTTACGTTTCGTTTTCTATAAAAAAGTAATGAAAAAATACTCTTAAAAATACCCCCTCAAGAAAGTAGAATCTGAGAAATTAATTTTGGGCCCAAAAAAAAATCCTGAGATTCGAATATTAAAATCGTTTGTAAATTTCATAAGAAAAAGCTATAATTTCTCAAAGCGAAAAAACCCCAAATTTAAATTTTTTAAAACCCAAAAATTTTAACTTTTCCTACCCGGGAAAAAGGGGGGAAAGATCATGTAAATTAAAAGGAAAATGTCATTAGAACTTAAACTTTCCAGTCTCTTACATTTTTAGGAAATTACATTTGCTTTTTTGGTTTGAAAGTTTTTAACCCGTTAATCACTCAACCCTAACACTGACTTTTATCCGAAAAGTTTCCCCGGGGTTACTTTTACCCATCCAAATTATTACATTTTTCTGAGAAAAATTTTAAGGCGTAGTACCCCAAACCCAATGTTCTTCTTTTTTTACAAAATTAATAGGAAGTGGATTAGAAATATCTATGAAAATTTGCTCATTTTAAATACATTTTTTACAATTTTGAAAAGTAGCAAAAAACTCTAGGATTGAGGGCAGTCAACTGCTGGAATCAGGAAATACACCTTTTTAAAAATTTTTTTTTGGCCCAAAAACGGTTTTCCTTCTAATATCGATCGATCGAACTGACATTTAAATTAATCGATATTTTTTTAATGGAAAGAAAATTTTCCCGCCAAAATTTTGAACAGTATTTTTCATTTTTTAAGTCCCGATAACAGTTTAATTTTTAGTTATTTAAATTTTTTTTTCAATGTTCAGTGTAAGGTTGTCTCGTCATAACACTGGGTTGAAGCGTTGGGGGAAAATATTATGTGAGCCGTGGCTCCGCGGTATGGTCTTTGCTTCGTTTCCCAAAAAGGTTTCCGAGTTCGACCAACCGCTGTTGTTGTTTTTGGGCCCTTTAGCTTGAGCAAGATGCCTCGCCCTTGCTCATTTTGTGGGGGATATACTTTCGGCTCCCAAAAAACCCGGGTTATTCCCCCCGTCTTCTCTTGGAATAAACCCTGAAAATAAAATTTCCCCCTTTGGGGAAATTTTATTTTGTTTATTTTATTAACTGGCAATTTATAAAAAAGCATAACATAAAAACCCAATTTAGTCTATTTGGGGGTTTTTTGTCTGTCTGTCTGTCTGTTTAAAGTATTTTATACTTTCCCTCTATTTGTCCAAATTTTTATTGTTTGACTTCTGTCTGGTTGATTGACCTTTATTTTTTGCCTTTTCTACCGGGTTTTGTGGATCCCCGTCTAGGAAACACGATTTGAAAGAATTACTTAATCAAACTCAATTTTTCAAAATTCGAATGTCCTCTATCCCATTTGTCAAAAAGGGCCGGAAAAACTCATTATTCTTTTTCTTTTTAAAAAAAAATTTGCTTTGGCCAAAAGGAACAGTTTTTATTTTTTATATATTACGTTTTTTATTTAGTTAGAACCTCCCTTTGTTTGCAAAAAAAAAAAAAATTGTTATTTGTATTTATATTTATATATATATTTATCTTTATTATCAAATTAGCAACAATATGATCATTATCTTTTGTTTTTCGTGTTATTATTTTTCATCCATATTTTCATTACCATCATCATCATTTTCAACATCTTTTTCCATTCTACAATTTCGAAAATATGTCCTTGTTACCTTGCTGCCTTTTATATGAACACAATTCTCACAGTCTTTGCCAGAATTACTCCGCATGGTGCCTTTTTTTTATTTACATCTATTTTAATTGTCTTAACAGATTTTTTTTTATGTGGCCCAAAAGCCTTTAAACGGTTAAAGAATTATTTTGTTTTAAAACGCTTTGGATTTGCGCCCATATAAAAGCTCAAGTCACTTTTAAAAGCGTTAATTCACCTCCCTTTCAATGGGTTCAGGTTTGATAGCATCCAGTTTTAATAAATGTTTTCGGAAGCTTAAAACTAAAAAATCACTCTCCTCACTCAAGCTTAAATTGAAATTCAATTTTCAAGCGTTTGTTTCACTCCATATTTAAAACCCTTTAGAGCGGGGTTGGCACATTTTATCTTTTAAACTTTTAACTTTTAAACATAAATTATCTTTAAATTTTTTCAAAAACAGGCTTTCCTTCATCCCATGTATCCTCCTCCCCCTCTCACCCGCCTATTTCGGTTTTATTGCTTTAAAATTGATAAAATTTTCTCCCTTTTTTCTGGACATTTTGGCTATCTATTATCTCCCCTGCTTTTGATTTTGTACGCCTTTTTTGGTCTTCTTTCTCGCCACATAATTTTATCTGCTTCATTTACATATTTAGGGGAAAACTCCATCTTTTACGTTTTTCTTTTGTTCTGCATTTTGGTGGAAAAAAAAAATGCATTGAGTGTTTTCCTCTACTGCCC
>NW_027624548.1:0-8073 GCF_034508935.2 Berghia stephanieae | reverse complement strand
ATGCGTTTGGGCCCCAAGGAGTTCACAAAATTTCCCTCCGGAAGTTAAACGGACCAACACACAAACTCTGTGAAACCCCATGAATTTTTATAGGGGGGTTTAAATCCCGTTTAGTGAGAACAACTCAAAAAAACGCGGAGGGCAAAAAAAAAAAAAGGGCCCTGAGTAAACGTGCTTGAAACGGACAATAGCAATTGCTTTTTTATCCTTTGGATGGGAAACGCGAGTCTATCGCAAAGTGCTTTCCGCCAAATAAATCAGACTCAGCTACCCATTCACTGCTGGGGTGAACAAGGGAGGGGGGTGGGGGGGGAGAGGGGGGCAGAAAAAATCTTGACTGCACCCTATTGACTTATTTAGACAACTCTAGCTTTTGGTAAATAAATAAAAGACGTATCTAAAAATGTACGACATTCATCACACTAATCGATGGGCGCAATTTGCACGGATTAATTAAACACTTTTACCGAAATCTAGTCCCGCAAAAGCACGGACTTCGGCTGCAAATGAGTGCATTCGATTTCCACTCCGATCCGTCTTGCCCTCCATTTGACATTTATTCCTCTCAGTCGGTTTCTTGTTTTATCATAGCAAAGGAGTGCACTCACTCGTTTTTTAGTTGCCGATCCGAAAGAAACCGGACGCGAACGTTTTATCTCGAAATGAAAATGTCTTTCAGTTTTTTACCAACAAAGTGAAACAACACCAGATTTTCTTTGTTATTGTTTTTATAAAGGCGATTGTTTTCACTAAATAAATTTTGAATAGTTTAAAAATATATACGTTTTAGGTTACCGTTAGTTTTGTCTGAATATATTATTAAAGTTTTAGATTACACATAGTTTTGTTTGCTGGTATGCCTCTTGTGTTTGTTGTGAGTAAATTTTATTAATGTATAGATAGAATGCGCTTGGCCCAAGGAGTTCACAAAATTTCCCTCCGGAAGTTATAACGGACCAACACACAAACTCTGTGTAACCATGAACTTTTATAGTCTGGTTAATACGTTTAGTGAGAACAACTCACAAACGCGGATGCAAAACAAAAATAAAGGCCTGAGTGACGTCATCTTCGGAATATCTATAGCGTCTATGACAAACTGGTTATTTCATGAACAGAAGGGCGATAATGAATGCACTCAGTTTAACATCCTTAACACGTGTAATATGCCGGAATGATATAATAATATAATCTAGATGTGTTGTGGCTGATAAAGGTGCCACATTGTAAAAAAAAATTGATTCCCTTAGGTCGGGCTTGTGCAAATCCCAGCACAATACGCTTCAACAGTCGCAACGTCATTTCCCTCGTAATGACGCATGGTAACTTAGTAACTGGCTCTAAACTAGGGAAAAATGGCGGAGCAAAAAAGCGTATCCAGTTGGGAAAAAAAACAAAATTAATCTGATCATGTTTTGACTTTACACATTCTGATACAAGACATATGAAAGTTCTAGCCAGCATGAAGAATAAAAAGTAACGATTTTCTTTGTTTAGAACCACGATGGCCCCCCGTTGCTGGGTGACGTGACATCAGCCCATTAAAATTCCAATTCTTCTTAAGAAATATCCAATTTAAATGTTCAAATAATCTGATTTAAAAAAAATAAAAACTTGAGCATTTAGATTCTATATAGCGCAATACCACTACACGTGCTCAAAGCGCTCACAAGGGATCCCAGCCAACAGAACAATTAACATGTAGGACGAGGCATGACGCCTGTTAGGCGATATTTTCAAAAATACACATTTCGACAAGAGACAATACTGTTAACGGCCAGGTACTCTTTATCCACCTGGGTACGATGAGAGAATTGAGTAAAGAGCCTTTTCCAAGGACTCAAATATTTGCTGTGAGAGCGGGACTCAAACTTAGGACCTCCTAATCCCGGGGGCGCGTGTCCTACCACTAGACTAAAGAGCCGTATTAAAGACAAATTAAATGCATATTTCGGTTATCAAATCGTAGTTTTTAAAAAAAAAAGATTTCATTTTAAATCTCTCTCTTCTCTCTCTCTCTCTCTCTTTTCTCTCTCTCCTCTCTCTCTTCTCTCTCTCTCTCTCTCTCTTTCATCTCAAAAATAGTCAGTGCGACATCTAATACTTTTGATCAGACCATCACCCAATGTGACAATCATTTCAAAATGATAATAATTAAATAGCACTTATCATAGTCTAAACAGGCACCAAGCGAGTTGCATTGACATCAATACGATTCAATAGTCTGATGTCACGCCGCTGGCAACGGCGGCCATCTTGGTTCTAAACAAGAAAATCATTACGTTTTATTTTTCATGCTGGCTAGAACTTTTCATATGCCTTGTGATCAGAATGTGTAAAAGTCAAAACATGATCAAATGTATGTGTTTTTTTCCCTCTGGATACGCTTTATGCTCGCCGGAGAAAATTTTCATACGGGCGTCCGCCATTGTTCCGATAGTTTATAGCCAGTGTTACTAAGTACCATACGTCATTAGGAAGGAAGTGACGTTACGACTATTGAATCCAATTGAATAAACACAATACACACGGTATGAAGTCTATCCATAAAGACCATTTTCGGGATTATTTTCTTAAATATCCTATCTATCTACATACTGAACACAAACATTGAATTATTACACTCAAATTCAGAAGCAATAAATATTAGGTAGCTTTACAAAACAGCATTAAGGTTCTCATGGATATAGATAGAACGAAATTGACGCCACTCAGGTTTTTGTTATTGTTTTTTGCCATCCATATTTATGAATAATTTCTCACTAAACTGTATTAACCAGACTGCAAACTAGTGCGGAGCGGTCCTTGGCAAGCTAAGGACCACGGTCTACGGTCTGGGAAATGAAGACCGCAAGGACCGCAGACCGGTCCGTTCATTCTTGAACCGTTAAAGACCGCTACACGATGAAAACCGTGGCCTACAGGAGTAAAACACACGGAGTAGTCACACTCATTTCAAATTGTAACCTAATTAGAGAAGGAGGGGTGTGCCTTCTTTATTTGCTCACGTACTTCATTGTTACTTCGATAATTTAATAAAATTTGAAATTTATCCCCATTAACGGAGATAATGGCATCGCCCAAGGCGTTGATCGAGTTGTTCGTGGCGTTGATACACACACGCAACTCCTACCCCCCCCCCCCTTTCCCCCCCCCCCCCCCCCACACACACATTAGAGGGCAGCGAGCATTGAAGAGTAAGAGAGAGACGTGAAGTTATAATAAGAGGGGGTGGATGAGGTGATAAGAGGGGTCGATGGTGACTTTTCGCCAGATCTAACAAACTCAGCTACCCATTCATTGCTGGTAGACAGGGATTCAGAAAAAATCGACTGCACCGGGATCGATCTCTGGCCCTTTGCGTATATAAGAGAGTGCTCTATCAACTGAGCTTCGGGGTCCCCAAATATTCTATTGGACCTTTTAAAAATACAGACGTTATAAACTGGTTTTTTGGACGGAAGAAAACTAATGAAACTCATATTACTTGATTAGTTAAAACACAAACGAAATTTTAATATTATTGTATTATTTTAAATGACAACAATGCGATAGAAAGGAGTGGCGACAAGAGATGGACAAAAGAAAACAAAAAATCAGACTTGCAACTTGCTAGGTTCGACACACACACACACACACACACACACACACACACACACACACACACACATCTTTAGTAGTCACATACATTTCAAACAATAACCATTAGAGAAGAGGGGTCATGCCTTCATCATAGATCATTGTCATTGCGATCATTATGGTGTAGTAAATTTTGAAATTTACCCCGTATAATGGAATCGTCCAAGGCGTGCGCCTCCTGTTCCCCCATCTCACACACGAAGGGCGGTTTGCGGAGTGGAGGGAGGTGGTCGTCTGCCTCTATGGTCGTCTGTGTCGTTTAGTGTATGGCAAAGGGGGGTGGAAGAGTAAGAGAGAGGTGAAGTTATAATAAGAGGGGGTGGATGAGGTGATAAGAGGGGTGATGGTGACTTTTCCCCAGTTCTAACAAACTCAGCTCCCCCATTCATTGTGGTGACAGGGATTCGGGAAAAAAATGGGACTGCCCCCGGGATCGATCTCTGGCCCTTTCCCGTTTTTAAAAAGAGAGTGCTCTATAAAAACTGAGCTTCGGGGTCCCCAAATATTCTATTGGCCTTTTTAAAAAAATACAGAGGGTTAAAAATTTTTTTTTTTTTGGACGGAAAAAAAACTAATGAAACTAAATATTACTTGATTAGTTAAAACAAAAAAACGAAATTTTAATTTATTGTTTTTTTTTAAATGACAACAATGCGATAGAAAGGAGTGGCGACAAGAGATGGACAAAAAGGAAAAACAAAAAATCAACGTTCGTTCCATCAGCAATAAAAATGTTGAATATTTCATATGGTACAGCAAAACCAAGGATTGATGCGTTGACTGATTGACTGATTAATTTGTTTAATGTTAGGCTAGATGAAGTGACCAATTGATAATGATGATAAATTTGGTGTTGAATTGCCAAGAATGTAACGAATTGAAAATGAAATGAAAATGTTAATGTTGTGTATGTCACATGCGTGAAAGAAAGAGAGGAAGATGAGAGAGAGGGAGAGAGGAGGAGAGAGAGGGAGAGACGAGAGAGAGAGAGAGAGCAGAGAGAGAGGAGAGAGAGAGAGAGAGAGAGGAGAGAGAGAGAGGAGTGAGGTGTCTGTTCAATGTTATAGTTATCTATATAACGTTATGACAAGTGTAACTAAATGACAAATTGCCATATTTATGGACAATAAAGATCTATATTATTATTATTATTATTATACCAAGTACTGTAAGCTTGTTAAAAGTCAAGACTCTCTCAGCCCCGTAGGGGATGATAAAAGAGGGTAGGGGGGGGGGGGGGGGGGGAAATCCAGGAAATTTCATCAGAATATTCTTGATAACTTTAATAATAACGATGATGAAATAAAAACTTATTTTATTCGTGCGGCTATGTGGTCCAGTGGTTATGACACCAAGAAGCTTATAATATGATAATATTATAAGCTTCTTGTATGATACTCACTTCGGATCGGGAGGTCCGAGGTTCGAATCCCGTTCTGACCGGCGCATAGTTGAGTCTTGGAAAAGACTCTTTACTCACATTCTTTCATCGTACTTAGGTAAAAATGAGTACCTGGCGTGAGCAGTATTGTCTTTGTCGGGGAAAAAAAAAAATCATCAATCTAACAGGCGTCATGTCTCGTTCTACATGTTAAGTGTTGCTGTTTGCTCGGGACGCCCTGTAAAGCGGTTTGAGCCCGTTTAGTGGATGATGCTCTATATAAATGCTCAGTTCTTCTTCTTCTTCTTCTCTTCTTCTTCTTCTTCTTCTTCTTCTTCTTCTTCGTCTTCTCTTCTTCTTCTTCGTCTACAACTACTTTTTCTTCTTCTCCTCCACCTCTTTTTGGTGACTCGTCTCCTTCTTTCTCTCCCCCACTCCGATCTTGCCTCTTCCTCCTCTCCTCTTCTTCCTCCTCTTCTTCCTCCTCATCCTCCTCCTCTCCTCTTCCTTTTCTTCCTTCTCCTCTCCTCCTCCTTCCTCCTCCTCCCTCCTCCTTCTCCTCCTCCTCCTCCTTTTCTTCTTCTCCTCCTCCTCCTTCTCCTCCTTATCCTCGATCCTCATCCTCTTTTCCTTCTCAGTCATATTCTTAAAAAAAAATTCTTTTCATTGTTATTCATGTCCAAAAATATCAATTTGCCGGGGTTTAGGTTTCCATAGCAACTTTTCCCAGAAAACAATTTCCAGTTCTCATGCTCTCACGCGGAGATGCCAGATAAATCGAAACAATTTTCGACGGACAAAAGACAGACAGATGGATGGATAGAGAGACGGTTAGATTGGTATAAATATATGTATTTATATATATATATATATATTTATATATATATATATATATATATATATATATATATATATATATAATATTATATACTAGTAAAAAGCCCGCAATTTCGCGGGGAAAGAAACAATTTTCATTCGATACTGTACTCACCATCATTTAATGAGGGCAGATTGGTAAACAACGTTGTCTGTGTAATTTGGTATATCTTCGGTTGATTTTTATGTGTGGCCAATAATATATTTAATAATATATTCCTCAACTAACCCCAAGAAAAAAGTAAACCTAGTACCTTTAATTAACCTAATAGGAAAAACAAAACCCTAGCACTTTAATAAGACTTATGACTAACCATAATAGGAAAAAAAATCATCCGATCTCGAGCTAAACCCTAATAGAAAAATCATGACAAATTGAATAAATAAACGCCTGACAAAGATCAAGGTGAAAATACAAATTTAAAGAATATGGGGATGTGGAGCTTTCGGAATGTCTCCCCTTTACTTAACTTATGGAAAAACAAACCCTAGCACCTTTAATAAGACGTATGACTAATCTCTCGAGCTAACCCTAATAGAAAAAAAAACAACTCTCGGACTGCTTTGCACTACCTTTCAACTTTGAATACTTAACAAATCAAAATGGCGGCCGAAAATCAAAACAATGGTCAATTAGGAAATTTTAAACTTTCACAAATCTATCAAGGTTTGTTCTAGTTTTTAAAATGCCTGACAAAATATCAACGGGGAAAATACAAAATTTAAAGAATACTGGGGATGTAGGAGCTTTCGGAATGTCTCCCCTTTACTTAACTTTTGGAAAAACAAACACCCAAGCACCTTTAATAACACTTATGACTAACCTTCTCGAGCTAACCCTAATAGGAAAAAAAGAATCAAAATGGCGACTGAAATACCTTCATGTGATCAAGTGAATAATATCACTATGAATGCCACGATTTGCTGAAAAATGCCAAACACACACACACACATGTATACACCACACACAACACACACACACACACACAAACATACAACATACACACACACACACACAAACATAAACGCAATTAGAACAAAACTGATCACCGCTAATCAACAACACAACGGAAATAATAATAATACTTGATGTCATAAATAGATGACGCAAACTGACAACTTTTTACAGTGACAAAAATTGGTTGATTTTGGGAGTCAAGTGTCGTCGTTGGTACATATTTTATGATATCTGTTTGACTCAACGAACTTTCAAACTGACTTTAAATTATAAAAGGAAATCAGTTATTGTTTATCTATCTGTAAAAAATACATTTCTAATTTCAAATCTTTCAGTAGAGTTGTGCGCCGTATCAATTTTTTTATTGACTCAAAAAGCACAATGTTCTCCACAATGCTATATTTTTTAAAGAAAGGATATAATATATATATATATATATTTATATATATATATATATATATTTTATATAAGAGAGAGCGAGAGGAGAGAGAGAGAGAGAGAGGGAGAGACAGACACACACACACACACACACAACAGAGGAGAGAGAGAGAGAGAGAGAGAGAGGAGAGAGAGAATGTATGACTTGTATATAGGTAAGTAGATAAATTAGTTCATATTATTAGATGGACAGTCAGATAGACATATATATATATTATATATATATATTTATTATATATATATATATATTTATATATATATCTTATATATATATATATATATATATAAATGAATGTATATATGTATATGAATCTATATACATATATAATATATATATATGCGTGTATATATATATATATATATATATATATATATATTATATATATATATAGAGAGAGAGAGAGAGAGAGAGAGAGAGAGAGAATAAATACGGCTGGTGTATAGGTAAGTAGATGAATTAATACATAGTTACAAGATGGACAGTCAGAAAAAATTGAGCTTTTTTATACAGCGCAATTTCCACTAAACTTGCTCAAATCGCTTTACAAGGGGTCTTGGGCCAACAGCAACATTTAACGCGAATGACGCCTGTTAGGCGGATACTTACATTTTTATTGGAGAGAGACAACGCTGTAAACGGCCAGGTACTCATTTTACACCTGAGTACGGTGAAAGAATGTGAATAAAGAGTCTTTTCCAAGGACTCAACTATGCGCCGAGCGAGGCTCGAAAAAGGACCTTCCGATCCGAAAGCGAGTGTCATACCACAAGACCAAACCCC
>NW_027624547.1:0-8072 GCF_034508935.2 Berghia stephanieae | reverse complement strand
TGAGAGAAAATAACAAAACATTTATATTAAATTTCGATAATTTAAAATTATTCTTTTGCCCAGCTGGCCGAGTGGCTAAGGTGATCCGAAATGCCCCGAGTTTGAAACCCACTTCAGGCACTTTTATTTTTTAAATTTTTATTTTTCCTCTCCAAAAGGATTATTAACACCCGATTTGCTCACTTTGGATAACAAGGGCGATTCGTTTTGACGTCATCTCACGAAAAAGCTCGGAAAAGCATATGTTTAAAAAATATTCTGTTATGTCAAATGTATTTGCTGGGTAAAATAAAATTATTCTTGCACTCTTTGCTTTTGACGACTGTGAACTGTGCAACTTTGCTTGATAGTAGTTATCTGTTACCACAATTTTTGCACAATGTTTGTCTGATGTTGTTAATTATAATGATAATAATAATAATAATAATAATAATAATAATAATAATAATAATAATAATAATAATAATGATGATGATAAAATAAAAATAATAATAATAATAATAATAATAAATAGATAATAATAATTTAATAATAATAATATAATAATAGTAATAATGTAATAATAATAATAGTAATAATAATAATAATGATAATAATAATAATAATAAATAATAATAATATTAATAATAATAATAATAATAATAATAATAATAATAATAATAATAATAAAAATAATAATAATAATAATAATAATAATAACAAATGACACTTGTATCTCAAAACATGATCTTTATGACGAAAGTAAAACAACCATACAAAGTAAGTTTAATCGTATCTCTGTCCTTCATTCATTTCCAGTTTGTGTACGGCGGAGAGAAAATTGCTTGCCATGACTTCGTCGAATCCTTCACGACCCTGGTACCGGGAAAGGCTCCCGCCCGGCAAAGTCCATGAACTTGTCGTGCGCGATTTCAAAAAGGGGAAAAAAGCCATCAGCTACAATGAATAATGAATATTTTTATTTTTTGATAGAAAATGTGGGGAAAAGATCGTAGCCATCTTTTAATTATAGTGACACTAAACCCAAAAAGACAACATTTTGACGTTTTTATTTTTTTTTTTTCACCGCCTACTGAGTTGTCGTTAGTAGTGCTCATAAAACAAGTGGTCCCATTGGTTGAAAATTGAATACAACCACATTTGTGGCCAAAAGCTGCATTTTGGGTTTTTTTTTTGTCAGTTAACGATGGTAGGGAAAAGATACAGGTAGATTAATAAAAAAAAATTTAAAATAGATAGTGGAAGTAGTAGCAAAATAGTATTGCGCTTGGCTTAGAAGCTCTATCATTGCCTCCGGGAAGTTAAGGGACCAACACACAAACCTGTGTGTATCCATGAACGTTTATAGTGGGGTTTTAATCAGTTCAGTGAGCATTACCAAAAACGCGGATGGCAAAAAAAAAAACAAAAACAAAGACTTGAGTGCGTATCTTGAACTATCTATAGATTAGAAGTAGATGGGGGTTTGTATAGATAGAAGCGCTGGCCAAGGATTTCCCAAAACATTTCCACCCGGAATTTAAAAACAAAAAAACAAAAAACTTGTGTAACCATGAACTTTTATAGTTGGTTAATACAGTTTAGTGAAACAACCCAAAGCGGATGGAAAAAACAATAACAAAGGCCGGAGTGACGTATCTTCGAACTATTTGATAAATAAATATTTGGTAGAGAGTTAATAGATAGGTAGTAAAAAGGTAGGAGTAGACAGATAAACATTAGAAAGAAAAAATGATGAATTTCGACAATTGGTTTAGAGCATTTTAATTAATTAGTGGGTTTTGTGTTTTATAGTTATTAAAAAAAAAATGCATGCTTTTGTGCAACCCCTCACACACATTCACCACACCAAAAGCTTTACACACCATGCTATTTGCCAACATACGCACACGCGTGCTAAGTAAGCGCACACAGCTCCAAATAAACTAACACACACCACACACACACACACACCACCAACACTCCACTCTCTCTCTCTTCACACACACACACACACCACTTCTCTTCTCTCTCTTTTCTTCTTCTCTCTCTCACACAAAACCCAAACAAAATAATTGAATTTCGAGATTGAAAAAAAGCCGATGGGAAAAAAAAAATTGTTTTAGTTTGGAATTTAAAAGAATTAACAGTTGGGGTTATTCCCCCGGATGGTTCTGGGGAAAAGAATTCCAATATACGGGGTCCCCCCTAACAGAAAAGGGCAAATTTCCCTGAGGGTTGAAATAAGGAAATTATCTTTTTCATTAATCAAGTGGGGAAAGAAATTCCCCCCGACCTTGAACTTGAACCCAAACAAAAAGGGGGGGGGGGGGGGGGGGGAGGGGGGGGGGGGGCCAGAGTACACGATCACGATTCCAAAAATTGCACGTTCAACATTAAAAAGTGCAATGCCCTGAGAGTCGATTTTTTTCCATAACGTCAGATTGGCAGCCTCCCGGGTTTTTAGTTAGTTAGCTCTGAAAAACCTTAAACAATTCAGAGACAGAATCGCTCCGGGCCACTTAAACTTTTTCATGCACCCAAAGCTGGACAAAATTTAGATAGTTCGAAATGACGTCACTCAGGTCTTTGTTATTTTTTTTCCATCCGCGTTCAAGTAATGCCATGAACTGTATTAACCCGACTATAAACTTCATGAATAACACATTTTTGTGTGTTGGCCCCGTTTACTTATACTTAGGGCAATGTTTTTATAGCTTTTAGCCCAAGCGCATCCCATCTATTCCCCCCAGGTGGTTTGCAATATCGGAAAAATAAAAAAAAAAAATAACAAATGTAAAATTAAATATAAGCTTAAATTTTAAAATTTCGAAAATAGAAAAAAGGGGACTTTTGGGGTTTCCCCTTTATCCCCAAAAAACAGGATAAATAAAAGAAAACCTGCAGAGAATGAGAAAAATGTGGTAGGGGCGTGCGTGTTTTTTTCGGCTTGGCAGCACTTCCTTACTCAGGAAGCAGAAAAGAGCACATAAATTTTTTTTTTTTCATTTTTTCAGGTTTTAATAAAATTCCCTCTGATGATACGCCGCTTGGGGTCAACGAAATGATTGGCCGGTCACATGGATCAGGCGGTACATTTGGGGATGGTGAATTCCTTTCGGGGGTGTGCGAAAACGGGACTCCCTGAAACGATAAAAGGAAATGGATGACTATAGGTGTCCCCTCCACCTTTCTTCATGTTTTCCCTCTCACTGGGACAGGGGAAAATAGAGAGAGAACGAAATTGACGTACCCAGCTTTTTTGTTATTGTTTTTTTTGGCCCAAATATTTTTTAATAGTTCTCACATATTGTATTAACAGACTAATGCCCCCAAGGTTATAAAACATTTGAGTGTTGAGTTTGTTCCGGCATGGGGGATATTTTGGTAAAATTTCCCAAGCGACAGCATCATATTTTTGTATCTGAATTTTTTTGTGTTTCACTTTATACGAAAAAAACCAACTAAAACGACAGTTCTTCCCAGTTAAGTGATATAGACAAAAATAAGATTTTTAAAACCCCTGGCGCAACTTTTTTAAAAATTGTGCTCCCATACTATTTTTATGACGACGACCCCCTCCCAAAAAAACTCCGATTCACTCGGGCGCCGTCGCAAACAAACCCGAAAGCTTCGTCACAACACACGTTTCAACTAAAGCTCTTGGTTTTTTTGGGTCGTTCCAAAACGGGTCTGTTGGCAGGGGGGAAAAATCCCCATGATTTTCCGCGATTTTCCCCCTTAAGAGGGTTTTCCCACGGAGTCATTTGGGTGCCTCCCCTGTTCCTCTTTCTGGGGGAAAAGGGGCCCAGCAAAATTTCCTCCCCCATTTCGAGGATCGATGTCCCCCCCCCCCCTCGAGGGATTGAATTGTCCAAAACCCACTTCCATCTCTTTACCATCTCGCCCCAATCAGGGAAATTTCGTACAAGAGTTTTTCCGGGCTTTCGTGCACCTTGCTTAATAGGGAAAAAGATCTTAAAAAGGTTTATGAAACGTGCCGCCCAAAAAAACAAAAAAAAAGAAAAATTACAAAAAAAAAAAAAAACCCCCCCCCCCCCCCCCCCCCCCAAAAAAAAAAAAAAAAACCCCCGGGCCCGCCTTGACTGAAACACTTTTTTTTTCAGATCTATATCTTTCACCCGGCCTGCCTTAAACTCTCTCCCACCAAGCCCCTTTTCAGGATTTTTCCCCCAAAACTTTTACACCCAAATAACACAAAAGTAATTTCATTACTCAAAAACAAAAGAGCAGATAAATAATTTTTTCAGCAAAACATGCCTACAAAAAACCCCGGTTATTTTTTAAAAAATTTTTGATGTAAAAAAAGATTTGAAAAAAGAAAAAATGTAGGTTGTTCGTAAAGAAAAGTGGACGATTTTTTTATAGTTTGGGAGGGGGTAGTTAAGTTGCCCCATACATAAAGTGAAAGCCCCGCCAAGGGTGTAACGAGTGATACGATAAAGGGCTGTGGTTTTCTACATAAAATTCAAAAATTGCGGGCCCCACTTTTAAAAATCAATCGTAAAATACGATTTTACCAGAAATTTATTTAAAAAACAGCATAGCTGCCCTTCAATAAAACGGTGCTCGATCAATGAACGGGTGATAAGTTGGTCAACTCAAAATTTTGTTTTTCAGGTGCTAAATTAAATTGAACTCATTTCTATTGTCGTAAAAAAAACAAAACATTTTTTTGACTTCGTAAAGGGGAAACCCCCGGAGATTTTTATTTGGGGAGGAGAATATTTTTGCATTTTTAAAATCTTTGTATTTCCCTTCCCTTAGCAGAAGTTAAGAAAAACATGTGACATAGATTTTAAGAAATTAAAATTTTTAAAAAAAAGAGAGGAAAACCATTTAAAGGATCCATTCAAAGAAAGTACTCCCCCCTCATTGTCATTCCCCTAATCGGAAAAGGGACACCAAACCCACAAGCTAAAAAAAGATGGCTCGTTTTTTCGATGGAAAAACGCTTCAAAAAACCTCATGACGTCACTTCCCCCCTAATAACGCATAGTAACTTAGCAATTGGCTCTAAACTTCTAAAAATATCGGGGGCAATGGCGGACGCCCTTATGAAAATATTTTTTCCCCCGAGCAGAAAAACATGATAATATGATCAGTTTTGATTTTAACATTCTGACACATTAATATAAAAATTCAGCCCAAAATGAAAAAATAAAAGGGACCGATTTTCTTTGTTTAAACCCCCGCTGTTTCACGTTTGTGGGCGCCCGGACTCAGATATTGAAACAATTGAAGAAACACGATTTTTCGAAAAATCATCACAGTCTAATATTTCAAAATAGACGAAAAACATCTACATGTAAATTTTAAACCCAGGCAACTTTTGGTGACGTTTGGGGTCCATGGTTTCGGAGCCTTATGTTATAAATAACCAAATTTTGCCAAATTAATGATGTGGGCGTTTATTTTAAAAAAAATAAAACTCATAAATTCCCAGCCGGATTTACGTATAAACCCAAACACATAAAACAAATGTGAAAACCTTAAAATTTATAGTTTTAATTGAGTAAATTTAATGAGATCAACCGTTAAAGGGGTGGATAAGAACTATAACAAAGAGCTCGCGATGCAAAAAGGAAGAAAAGTTGTGAGTCCATATTCTACTCCCTTTTTTCCCAAAAATTCCTTGGAAGTGTTTGTAACCAGTCCTTCGGGGGAAATAATGATAGGTTAATATTGAATTTAAAAGGGGGGCAAATTATTTTGTTAGCCGGATGTATTACGCAGTTCTAAGGATTTTACTTACTTACTTTATCCTTTGGGGGGCCTTAAAGGAATGGGGCATCCCAGACATCCCTTTTTTTTGCAAAGGGGCGCTTTTTGCGGTGGTGTTTTCCCAGGACAGGCCTGCTTTTTTTAAAATTCTTTCTCCATGGCCCTTTCGCCAGCGAGCATGGATGACCTTATTAATTTACAGCATCTTTTAGACCAAAAAAAAAGATGCCGTCACCGGGAAAAACCGTGATAATTTACACAATGTTTTATTCAGTCCCCCGGAGGGGTTTACACTTTCAAGGATAGGAACCAGTTCTTTGACTGCACTTTTCTTCCCTTTTTTTGTTTCCATCTATGTAAGTTAACTTAATGCGTTGTTTTTTGTGTGTGAATGTTACAAAAAACAAACTTTTGGGCGCCTCGTTTTGATTTAAATTTTGTCTTTTCCCCTGTTCTTCAATTTTTGAAAAAAAGCAAGCAATCCGTGTCATTATCTAAATTTGGATTCATATTGATGTCACGTCGCCCGAACGGCGGCCATCGTGGTTCTAAACAAAGAAAATCGGTACTTTTTTTTCTTCATGCGGTAGGAAAATTTTCATAGTCTTTGTGATCAGTTGTGTTAAAAGTCAAAACTGATAGATTTTTAATGGTTTTTTTTTTCCCTTGAATACGCTTTTTATGTCGCAAGAAAAATTTTTGGGCGCCGCCTTGTTACGTTGTTTAGAGCCCGTTACTAAGTTACCATGCGCATTTTGAGGGAAAAATGACGTTCGACTGTTGAAAGTATTAGGGAGTATGACAACTCATCAAAACGTTCGATTCAAATGTTGCTCCATCAAAGGAAAAACCGAATCAACAAAGAAAAACTAAAAAGTTTTAAAGGAAGGGGGAAAGAAGTTTAGGGGCCTTTTTGAGCCTTTGCCCATGACCCCCAAATTTTTACTTGATTTTCTATTTCCCCAAAAATTGCTTCTATCCTTTGGTTTTGAAAATTGTCTATCGCATAGTAATCCGGGAGATTAAAGACCGGCCCCCCTTTGACTAATGGTTGGGCAGGGGGATCAGAAAAAATTTTCACGGCACCAGAGATCGATCTCTCCCGTGGCTGTGAACGAGTGTTTTGACAAAATGACCCCAAAAAGGCCCCCCCCCCCCACCCCCCCCCGAGTTAATTAAAATTGGCTATTTGAGACTGTTAAACGTCGTTTTTATACAGTGCAATTTTTCCATAAAGTCCCAAAAGCGTTTTACAAAGGGCCCCTACATGAACATTAGAACGAAAAAAAGACGCCCTGGGGGGGCGTATTTTTTTTTTTTTTTCGACAGGTTTTTGCTGTTAACGGCCAGATACTCTTTTTTACACCCGGTACAGTGAAAGAATGTGAGAAAGAGCCTTTTTTCAAGAAATCAAAAAGCGCCGATGAGGCTCTAAACCCATGACCTTCCCCATTGAAAGTGAGTGTCATTTTCCCCAAGACCCCTTATAAAATTTTTATGCAAATTCCTTTGAAATCAAAATGGTATGGATTGGGATATGTTTTTTATTGAAAAGGGACTAACTGGGAAAGACAATAGAAAAAGAAAGAGGAAAAGGGGGTTTGGGGAAACATGTTAACTACCAATGTATCCAGATTGGAAAAGTGGTGTGATGTGACGTAAGAAGGAGGGGAAAAGGGGGGCGAGGAGGAGGGAAAATGATGATTTATGATGAGAGATGATTTAAAACAGATGATGTATGATGATGATGATGATATGAGATGATAGATGAGATGAGAGATGATGGGGGGTGGGGTGAGAGATGATTAAGTAAAAAACATGATGATATATATATATAATATAAATATAAAATATATATATATAATAATAAAACCTTAATACATTCAATCAAATTTTCACAGTTATCGTGTAGTAATTGCCAACGAAAACAGAGGGGGTGATTTTAAAGCCTTTTAGGGGTTCAGCGGCAAGCCTTTGAGCCCAAAAAGCGAGGGAGCTTTGGGGGGGTCCTTTATGCTGCTTCACCAAGGGGGAGTCGAAATGTTAAAAATTTCAGATTAGGGGGGAGCGTGGGCCGCGGTACTGTTTTGCTTTTTCGTACCCCAAAGGGTACCGATTTGACACCGCCCGCTGTGTGGGCCCTTAGCAAGACCTCGCCCCAGTCACTTTGCGGTGCTGCCTGGGTCTGCGCCCTGTGTTATTCCCGTCTTCCCTTGGAATAGACCCGAAGACAAATTTCCCCTTGGGGATGAATAATGGGAATTTATTTATTTTTTTCTTTTTTTAACCCTTTCTTCCAACTATGGGAAAATCGTTTTGATTAACCACATTTTTTTTATTCAAATTTC